>NW_027195191.1:237500-287438 GCF_038502225.1 Cherax quadricarinatus | reverse complement strand
TAAAGCGATAAAGAATAAAGAGCAAAATAGAGAGAAAACTCCACAGCGATGCAAAATGAAATGTCACAGAAATATAAAACTGAAGAATCGTTATCAAAGGCCATTTCGAGCAACACGAAATAAAATATTCACGCGAGAAATAAAAATAGTATCATATACAGCGGCATCCATATCTAAACAACATTTTATGGAGTCGGGTAATGAGCACACGGTACGATAATTATTCCCAGTCAAGCATATTACTTACGCTCGCTGCTTTAGGAAATTGGCAATATGCTCTGTAAAGGTCAATTGCTACAGTAGAGCGCCTACGTCTCGACCTCGGGAGCCTGGTGCTCTCTCGGTTTTGTTGGTTTCTGTGTCCCGTTGGTTTTTGATGAGTTTTATTGGTCTTCCTGAGCTCTGGTGGTCTTAGTTGTGTTGGTTTCTGTGTCCCGTTGGTTTTTGATGAATTTTATTGGTCTTCCTGAGCTCTGGTGGTCTTAGTTGTGTTGGTTTCTGTGTCCCGTTGGTTTTTGATGAATTTTATTGGTCTTCCTGAGCTCTGGTGGTCTTAGTTGTGTTGGTTTCTGTGTTCCGTTGGGTTTTGATGAGTTTTATTGGTCTTCCTGAGCTCTGGTGGTCTTAGTTGTGATGGTTTGGGTTTTGATGAGTTTTATTGGTCTGTGTCCCGTTGGGTTTTGATGAGTTTTATTGGTCTTCCTGAGCTCTGGTGGTCTTAGTTGTGTTGGTTTCTGTGTTCCGTTGGGTTTTGATGAGTTTTATTGGTCTTCCTGAGCTCTGGTGGTCTTAGTTGTGATGGTTTCTGTGTCCCGTTGGGTTTTGATGAGTTTTATTGGTCTTCCTGAGCTCTGGTGGTCTTAGTTGTGATGGTTTCTGTGTCCCGTTGGGTTTTGATGAGTTTTATTGGTCTTCCTGAGCTCTGGTGGTCTTAGTTGTGTTGGTCTTCGCGTCCCGTTGGTTTCTCTGACTATCGTTGTCTCCTCGAGCCCTATTTGTTTACATCAGCCATGCTGGTCTTCCAGTGCCATAATCAGCGCTAGTCTACTAGCTTTGATTATAGGATACTAGTAGACCAGTAATCTGTCAAGAAGGAGCTGGACACATACTTTAAGTCAGTACCTAACCAGCCGGGTTGTGGTTCGTAATGGTTGCAGCCGGTAGTAACAGCCTGGTTGATCAGGTTGGTTATCAAAGCACCTCCTGAAGGGGCACAATATGCAAATATAAAGAAGAAATCACAAAAAAACGTGAGTACCAATATGTACAAATATCACAGTGAAAATATAAAACCTGTGCACTTTCGTGTGTTTACAGACATCTTCTGAGGAATGAAGATTTTGTAAGGACATGGAAGCACTCAGGTTTCATTTCCTATTTTTCACTGCGGTGTTTTTACATATACAAATAAATGTGTACATCCCAAAGTGCATTAACACTAAAATATTTTTTGACTAAAATTCTTAGTAGTGAGATACAACATAGAGTTTACTTAATAAATTCCTTATATAGATTAGAAAAGCATTAAGATCATGTGATCTGGAGAATGGTAAGAAAAGACATGTTATACTGAACCTTGGTGTCGGTCTAATAACAGGTTACGTTCCAAGATTTATCGAAAACCGGTTTACCAAGGCGATCTTCCACTAACACATCAGATCTAAACGTATTGTTCACTATTCCACTCACACCACATCAGATCTAAACGTATTGTTCACTATTCCACTCACACCACATCAGATCTAAACGTATTGTTCATTATTCCACTCACACCACATCAAATCTGAACATATTGTACACAATTCCACCCACACCACATCAGATCTGAACATATTGTACACATTTCCACTCACACCACATCAGATCTGAACATATTGTACACAATTCCACTCACACCACATCAGATCTGAACATATTGTACACAGTTCCACTCACACCACATCAGATCTGAACATATTGTACACAATTCCACTCACACCACATCAGATCTGAACATATTGTACACAGTTCCACTCACACCACATCAGATCTGAACATATTGTACACAATTCCACTCACACCACTTCAGATCTGAACATATTGTACACAATTCCACTCACAACACATCAAATCTGAACATATTGTACACATTTCCACTCACACCACATCAGATCTGAACATATTGTTCACAATTCCACTCACACCACATCAGATCTGAACATATTGTACACAATTCCACTCACAACACATCAGATCTGAACATATTGTACACAATTCCACTCACAACACATCAAATCTGAACATATTGTACACAATTCCACTCACACCACTTCAAATCTGAACATATTGTACACAATTCCACTCACACCACATCAGATCTGAACATATTGTACACAATTCCGCTCACACCACATCAGATCTGAACATATTGTACACAATTCCACTCACACTTCACTTTTGTAAACATGTGGTGTTTACATAAGTTTTCTTCAGAGTTACCAGCATCTGCAGTATCTGATGCCACGAAAACAATTACATTTCCTTAAACAAATTTTCTCGACACTGTACCACCCAGGACATCTCATCAGGAATTGCTGACGGTATGTCCATAACATCGTCAGCAACCGTCAGCATCATCGATTACCAAACATCTCCTGCAAGATCTTCTCCAGCAGTAAACTCGCCATAACCATCACTGCCTCTACTAACCAACCACCACCAGTATAACACAAATGCTGCAAGAATTGCAGATAAATGGCACAGAAATCCGACAAGTTGATTATTGCAACACTTGGATAATTTATTGTGGAAACGTTTCGCCAAGAAGTGGCTTCCTCAGTCCGGTACAGAGATGAAGGGTAGAAGAAGAGAAGGTGTGTGAGGTAATCAGTCCCTCACTTTGAGTCGATATGTTCAGTCCATCAGTCCTGATAAAAATTGATGGAGAGAACACATCCACTCCAGGTTGAGGGACTGATTACCTCATTCTCATCTTCCACCATTCTCTGTACAGAACTGAGGAAGCCACATGTTGGCTGAACGTTTCCACAATAAGAAACCCTAAGTGTTGCACATTAACTACTACAGGAACAGCATAACCCCATTTAAACACTGTGACCAAATCTACGTAGGCGAGATATCCAGACTTCAAAAAAGAAATTTCAGAACTACAGTCATGCTTCGCTAAGCGACGGGGATATTTAAGAATGTGCGTAGTTAGGCAATTTCGTCGTTCTGCGAACGTCACAGAGGTGTGTAGCCTACAGATATAAAGACAAGCAAGTTGTTGTGCATAATGCACTGGAAATCACTTGAAAACGTACAAAGGAGGATGACAAAGTGGATCCAATGTATCAGAAATCTTCTCTGTGAAGATAAACTGAGGGCCCTGAATCTGCACTCTCTAGAAAGGCGTAGAATTAAGGGGGATATGACTGAGGTGTATAAATGGAAAACAGGAATAAATAAAAGGAATGTAAATAGCGTGCTGAAAATATCTAGCCAAGACAGGACTCGCAGCAGTGGTTTTAAGTTGGAAAAATTCAGATTCAGGAAGGATATAGGAAAGCACTGGTTTGGTAATAGTTGTGGATGAGTGGAACAAACTGGCGAGTAGCGTCATAGAAGCTAAAACGTTGTGTAGTTTTAAAAATAGGTTGAATAAATACACGAGTATTTATCCAACCTGGACCTGACTAGCTTGTGCTACTAGGTCTGATGCCGTGCTCCTACCTTAAGTGGATGTGACTTGATCTGACTAGGTGGGTCATTGGCTTAAGCCGTGAGGTGACTTGGACCTGCCTCGCATGGACCAGTAGGCCTGCTTCAGTGTTCCTACTTTATCATGCTTTTGTAGGCAAGCTATGATTGAAGCAACGTTTTTCTCTGTATCTTGTGTCATCGAGGACTGTGTCTTATTTCCATTACGGCCTTTAATCTTGCCCCCCAGAATGCCACCCACACCAGTCGACTATCACCCAGGGACAGCAGGTGTAAGGAAACATGATGAGAGTAAGACACATGTGCAACATCTGGGTATCTTTATTGTAGACGTTTCGCCATCCAGTGGCTTTTATCAATACAAATTCTAGGACATAACTTGAAGACAGTAGAACTATGTACAGAAGATGAGGTAATCAGTCCCTCAACCTAGGAGTAGGTGCGAACAGCACCAGAGTCGTGGAGATTCTGAAGCAGAAGAAAGAATCAACAACGTTCTCTCTTAATACGCTGTTTCATCCAGGCTATGGTAAGCTCTTTTAAGTAATCATTTTATCCTCAAGTCCTAAAATTAAAGACAAATTTGACCTGTTTAATCAGCAGAAAAAATTACTGGGCTCAAGTTACTTGAAGAATGACTTAAAATTAAGTTTTATTTGTTGTAAATTGATGGACTAGAGTGTAATGAACACTCGTCAATGCAGAGACAAACTCGGAATATTATTTGATCTGTATATTTCGACACCCAACTGAGGTCCTCTTCATAAGATAAATTATTTGCTGTCTCGGTAACGTATTTATTAGGTTTAAAGCTTGACGACTCCAAGCGGGTCATTAAACTGCATGTCAACTGTACATAATCCATGAATAATTTAATAATTAAAGAAGAGGTAAACTTAAACTAAACGTACATAAAGTATTATAAAGTAATAATGGTAGAATTACCTACAATATGTTAGGCAAAATGACACAAGTCCAACTAATGGAATATTTTATTGTGGCAACGTTTCGCTCTCCAGGAGCATCGTTAATCCATAAAGGCTTGACAAAGGTCCTGGAGAGCGAAACATTGCCACAATAAAATGTCGGATTAATTGCACCTGTGTCCATTTACCTAACAGTATTATGAAATATAAACGTCCCTCCTTCATAGAATACATATATATATATTCTCCCTGAAAGCTGGCTGCCTTGGATCAAAGTCTAGCGCAAGCTGGACTCCAAGGTATTGGTCCAGTGTGGGTAGATTGGTAAAGCACTGCGTACCTTGTTCCAAGGTTCGTAGGTTCGAGTCTCCTTCAACCAGAGATCAGTGTTTGTTTATATATATATATATATATATATATATATATATATATATATATATATATATATATATATATATATATATATATATATATATAATGTTTACGGAAAATTATTTAAAATCAATTATAAATGGTTAAGTTAGATAAGGTTACTCAGAAACAGGACGAGTGTTTTTTAATGCTGGTCTTAAGTCAGATAACATGGGATAAGAGTTATTTTTCCCATTTTTGAAGTGTTTTTGATACACCTCAGTTTGTATACACACTGCTGTTTCCAGCCTATCCACATCGAGTAAAATAATCTTGAGAATGTATACAGTATCATGATCTAGTAGTAATTCCAGATTTACATTGTTAAGAGATCTGGAAGAACCGCATCTCCACTGAAATCTTGTGTTGAAAGAAGAAATTCCGTACAATGCTGAGAGCAAGAGAGCAAGCATATTTGTAGATCTAACACGAGAAATGTTACAAACCAATCAGTGAAGCAAACACTGGCTTCGCTGTGAGCCGGGGCGCCTGCCTCGGGTTATTGCCTCAACAAACACGCTTCCACCACGCTCCTGTCCTCGTTGCTGCTACCAGATCTCATTCCAGTATCGTGACCACATGTTGAGTACCTCCACTACGCTGCTTGATGATTCTCTTGCTCCTCTGCTACATTTTTCTGGAGAATATAATACCGTTTTCCATTTGTAATGCGAGCGCACGCATGAATACACACACACACACACACACACACACACACACACACACACACACACACACACACACACACACACACACACACACACACACACACACACATACATGACGGACATGGCGGAAGGAATAGACTCAGAACTGTCCCTCTTTGCAGATTATGTGACGTTGACGAGAAAAATTCAATCGGACGAGGACCAGGTAGAACTACAAAGGGATCTGGACAGGCTGCAGGCCTGGTCCAGAAACTGGCTCCTGGAGTTTAACCCCACCAAGTGCAAAGTCATGAAGATTGGGGAAGGGCAAAGAAAACAGCAGGCGGAGCAGACTAGGGGGCCAGAGACTACAAATCTCACTCACGGAAAAGGATCTTGGGGTGAGTATAACACCGGACACATCTCCTGAGGCGAACATCAACCAAATAACTGCTGCAGCATATGGGCGCCTAGCAAACCTAAGAATAGCATTCTGACATCTCAATAAGGAATCGTTTAGGACCCTGTCTACCGTGTACACTAGGCCTATATTGGAGTATGCAGCACCAGTTTGGAACCCACACCTAGCCAAGCACGTAAGGAAATTAGAGAAAGTGCAAAAGTTTGCAACAAGACTAGTCCCGGAGCTGAGGGCAGGTCCTACGAGGAGAAGTTAAAGGAAATCGACCTGACGACACTGGACGACAGGACAGAAAGGGAGGATATAATAACGACATATAAAATACTGAGAGAAATCGACAAGGTGGACAAAGACAGGATGTTCCAGAGATGAGACACAGCAACAAGGGGTCACAGTTGGAAGTTGAAGACCGAGATGAATCACAGGGATGTTAGGAAGTATTTCTTCAGTCACAGAGTTGTCAGGAAGTGGAACAGTCTGTGAAGTGATGTAGTGGAAGCAGGATCCATACATAGCTTTAAGAAGAGGTATGATAAAGCTCATGGAGCAGGAAGAGTGACCTAGTAGCGGCCAGTGAAATGGCGGGACCAGGAGCTGTGAATCAACCCCTGCAACCGCAACTAGGTGAGTACACGCGACACCATTTATAACAAGAATATACAAATATTAATAATGCAATAATAGTGGGTTACATTAACCCTAAAAAGTATCTGTAAAATCTGTCAGATTAATAATAATAATAATAACAATAATAATAATAATAATAATAACAATAATAATAATAATCTGTATTATTACAAATATATAACTTTTTATGTAGAGCATTTTATCCCCCAGGATGCGACCCACATCGATCGGCTAACACCCAGGTACCTACTTACTGCTAGGTGAACAGGGACTGTAGGTGTCTTAAGGCTCGAACTTTGGTCTTTAATATATTAGAACGTTACAAGATTTACGAGAACGATTAAAATCGGTTCCTTAATACACATACAAATATGTGAATCGTTGAATCCAAATGGTTCTTTCGGTTCAATGAAATGTGAGGGCTCGATCCTCCGTCTGCTAAGCTCTAAAAGTCATGCATAGGAATAACTTAGCATTTCCTAAAAAAAGATATACACGTCAGTCAATACTTCACACCCTGGCAGTTTACCCACTGATTGGAAGCTGGGGAAAAAGAATTATCTAATCTACCTAATCAAAGTTACAATCATCTTAAATATAGTTAAATCTTCTCAGCTACTTTTCTCAGCAGACCAGAGGCTGTTATCTTTTTTTTTCTCGTCCATTAATTTTCCTGGTCCAAAATATTACCAAGAATCTTCAAACAGTGTGTGTGTGTGTGTGTGTGTGTGTGTGTGTGTGTGTGTGTGTGTGTGTGTGTGTGTGTGTGTGTGTGTGTGTGTGTGTTGTGTGTGTTGTGTGTGTTGTGTGTGTGTGTGTGTGTTGTGTGTGTTGTGTGTGTGTGTGTGTGTGTGTGTGTGTGTTGTGTGTGTTGTGTGTGTTGTGTGTGTTGTGTGTGTTGTGTGTGTGTGTGTGTGTGTGTTGTGTGTGTTGTGTGTGTTGTGTGTGTTGTGTGTGTTGTGTGTGTTGTGTGTGTTGTGTGTGTTGTGTGTGTGTGTGTGTTGTGTGTGTTGTGTGTGTTGTGTGTGTTGTGTGTGTTGTGTGTGTGTGTGTGTGTGTGTGTGTGTGTGTGTGTGTGTGTGTGTGTGTGTGTGTGTTTGTGTGTGTGTGTGTGTGTGTGTGTGTGTGTGTGATTCTTCCATAAATCAGTATTTATCTTTTAATCTGGCTAATTAGAAACCAAATCTAATTTTACGCAAAAACAGACTTGCCTTTAACACTGAGTTGATAAAAATGAACCGGTTTCGTGCGTCAAACTGGTTAACTAGAAGTCAGGGTTTGAGACATCGATATGTTTGTATATTTCAGTGTATATGCACTAAGACGCATGTATCACTATGTATATACTCCGGCACGTGTTTTTCTCTGTACTACATACACGGAGACAAATGTATCTTTTTGTGAATATTCACTAAGACTCTCTGTATGCACAGAGACGTTTGTATATCTACGAATATACACCAACAGGTGTATATTTCTGAAGATAAATGATTCAGACAACCGATAAGCTGATAAGTTAGACGCACGTACAACACTTGGGTATCTATAGTGTGGTGAAACATTTCCACACTAAAAATACCCAGGTGTTGCACATGTGTAATTTATCAACATGTGTATCTATGTATATATGATTTAACTGATGTGCGTCTCTCTGTATACACGCCGAGAAGTTACCCCAGTCCTTGTTTTCAAGGCTTAAAGTATTCTTATCTGGGGTAGAAAGGTGACACAGCCCGAATGGCTTTGTAGTCTTATCTGGGGTACAAAGGTGACACAGCCCGAATGACTTTGTAGTCTTATCTGGGGTACAAAGTTGACACAGCCCGAATGACCTTCTTGTAGTTTTATCTGGGGTACAAAGGTGACACGGCCCGAATGCCCTTCTTGTAGTCAATAGACTTTCAACCTGATTAATCAACACGACTTAGAAGTCCCAGCTGTCAGGGCTTGCAGACAGCTTCCCCAGCTTCACAAGTCGTCTTCGACTCGCCATTCTGGTTCGTCCTCACCATTGTGTTATATCCAAGTCTCGTGTTTAGATGATTTTTGCTGAATAATAAACTAGCAACAACAGCCACAAAACAGGACATGAAACCAGGAAACATGTCAGTTGCTGCATTTAATCGGTTAAGAGGCTGGAATTCTGGAAGCGACGCTGGGAAGCCTGCGTTCCAGACCTCAGTTTTGAAGAACTGGATTAGTGACTGCAGAATTCTCTCTCTCTCTCTTTCATTCTCCCTCTCTTATTCTCTCTCTTTCTCCCTTTCGTTCTCCTTCTCTGTGTCTGTCTGTCTCTCCCTCTCTCTCATTCTCTCTGGAGAATGAATAGTAGTTTCAGTACGATTATTAACACATCGGCCGTTTCCCACCAAGGTACGGTCAACCGAGAAAGAAAAACGAAATAAACCATATTATATAAACCATACGATATAAACCATATTTCAAACTGTCTTATCAACATACCCTGTCTCTCTCTGTCTGCCTCGGTTTATCCACGTCTGTGCGTGTGTGTCCGACAGTTTCTGTCTGCCTCAGTTTGTGTGTGTGTGTGTGTGTGTGTGTGTGTGTGTGTGTGTGTGTGTGTGTGTGTGTGTGTGTGTTTCTCTCTGCCACTGTCTCTCTGCCACTGTCTCTCTGCCACTGTCTCTCTGCCACTGTCTCTCTGCCACTGTCTCTCTGCCACCCCACTCATTTCCTCTTCTTGCTCGCCCTTCCTCTCTTTTTCTCTAACAATTTATGTAGTTTCTATGCTAATGCTTCTCCCTTATTAGTGTTTCTGAGAAAAATGTGACCAAGAATAATTTATTTACCCCAGCCGCCCACTATGTCGCTGAAAATTTACCCCAGCCGCCCACTATGTCGCTGCATATTTACCCCGGCCGCCCATTATGTCGCTGAAAATTTACCCCAGCCGCCCACTATGTCGCTGCATATTTACCCCGGCCGCCCACTATGTCGCTGCATATTTACCCCAGCCGCCCACTATGTCGCTGCATATTTACCCCAGCCGCCCACTATGTCGCTGCACATTTACCCCAGCCGCCCACTATGTCGCTGCATATTTACCCCAGCCGCCCACTATGTCGCTGCATATTTACCCCAGCCGCCCACTATGTCGCTGAAAATTTACCCCAACCGCCCACTATGTCGCTGCATATTTACCCCAGCCGCCCACTATGTCGCTGCATATTTACCCCAGCCGCCCACTATGTCGCTGCATATTTACCCCAGCCGCCCACTATGTCGCTGCATATTTACCCCAGCCGCCCACTATGTCGCTGCATATTTACCCCAGCCGCCCACTATGTCGCTGCATATTTACCCCAGCCGCCCACTATGTCGCTGCATATTTACCCCAGCCGCCCACTATGTCGCTGCATATTTACCCCAGCCGCCCACTATGTCGCTGCATATTTACCCCAGCCGCCCACTATGTCGCTGCATATTTACCCCAGCCGCCCACTATGTCGCTGCATATTTACCCCAGCCGCCCACTATGTCGCTGCATATTTACCCCAGCCGCCCACTATGTCGCTGCATATTTACCCCAGCCGCCCACTATGTCGCTGCATATTTACCCCAGCCGCCCACTATGTCGCTGTATATTTACCCCAGCCGCCCACTATGTCGCTGCATATTTACCCCAGCCGCCCACTATGTCGCTGCATATTTACCCCAGCCGCCCACTATGTCGCTGTATATTTACCCCAGCCGCCCACTATGTCGCTGCATACTTACCCCAGCCGACCACTATGTCGCTGCATATTTACCCCAGCCGCCCACTATGTCGCTGCATATTTACCCCAGCCGCCCACTATGTCGCTGCATATTTACCCCAGCCGCCCACTATGTCGCTGTATATTTACCCCAGCCGCCCACTATGTCGCTGCATATTTACCCCAGCCGCCCACTATGTCGCTGCATATTTACCCCAGCCGCCCACTATGTCGCTGCATATTTACCCCAGCCGCTCACTATGTCGCTGCATATTTCCTCTCTTACATATAATGGGGAAAACCTAAACCCGTGTGGGCACTACAACGCTTGGAGGAATGGAAGGTAATCAGGTTAGAGCTCTGGATCTAATTCTTAGAATCAAGAGATGGATTTTCTCTGAAATTTTGAAATATGAGCCCGTCAAGGACTCGTGATTCGAGGAATTGGAGGCACCCCTCCCTTGCCTTGGATCAAATGTGGTTAATTCTTAGGTGTTATATGGCCGCTACGGGTTTAATGCTCCTCCGTGAACAAAACCAAAAAGTGAAAAGTGACCAGAAAATTGTCAAAAATATGGCGATTTTTTTTTTAATTTCAATGAAAAAAAAATCTAATTTATTTTTTCTTTCAGGAATTTTTGGTTCATTTTTTAAATTCTTGTAAAAAAATTATCTGAATTTTACCATGTACTGAAAATATTACCATGGACTGAGAAGACCGTGCACCAGGTGTGTGAGGTCGTGCACCAGGTGTGTGAGGTCGTGCACCAGGTGTGTGAGGTCGTGCACCAGGTGTGTGAGGTCGTGCAACAGGTGTGTGAGGTCGTGCACCAGGTGTGTGAGGCCGCGCACCAGGTGTATGAGGCTGTACATCAACCATGTGAACCCGTGGACCAGGTATGTGAAGCCGTGCACCAGGTGTGTGAAGCCGTGCACCAGGTGTATGAGGCTGTACATCAACCATGTGAAGCCGTGCACCAGGTATGTGAAGCCGTGCACCAGGTGTGTGAGGCCGTGCACCAGGTGTATGAGGCTGTACATCAACCATGTGAAGCCGTGCACCAGGTGTGTGAAGCCGTGCACCAGGTGTGCGAACTCGTGTATTTTTCATTTCCTTCTCACACCCTCACAAATTCGTTCACTAACATTTACAACTTCCCTCTCAGAATCTCCCAAAAGCAGAGCGTCATCAGCAAAAAGCAACTGCGACAACTTCCCCACGACACATTGTTCCGCCTGAAGAGACGACACAACCTGCGATGTCACCTTACCACTGACCCAGAGATCCTACAAAGATCACACATCCAGCAGAGCTAGATGTTTTTCTTGTGATCCGAGGACACTCGTGGCTGTGGCATCTCAAGGATCAATTTCAGCCTCTTGTTTGAATACCCGCCTCCCTTTTATTAAACAATCACGGTGACATCACATATCCCTGTCTAAGGCCTACTTATACTGGAAATAATCTCCCTCTCTCCTATATACTCTAACCTAAGCCTCACTATCCTCCTAAAAATTCTTCACTGCGTTCAGTAACCTACCTCCTATTCCATAAACTTGCAATATCTGCCACATAGTTCCCCTATCCACTCCAGCATAGGCCTTTTACCAGTCCATAAATGTATCCAAAATTCCTGACCTTTAAGTACTGTTTGCTTATCTATTTTACTGTAAACAAACATTAAAAAGGCACAATACCGTGACTGGAACAATTCACGAATAACCCGCACATGGGAGAATGAAACTCATAACGTTTCGGTTCGATTTTGCCCGAAACGTGCAAATACTTGGTCAATACATTCCCCACCCACCACAAAGCCTCATTGTTCATCTGCAATTCTCACAATTCCTACAAAAATAATTACCATTCACTTTACCTGACATTCTCAACGATCTTATTCCCCTATAGTTCCTAGAAACTCTTATCTCCTTTTTCTTTATACAGAGAATACGTGTGGAATCCCTCGGTACCTTTCCTCCTTTCACTCATCTAATGAACAAAGTCACCAACGACTCCAAAAGAACTTCCCCCACTGCTTTTATATTTTTTTATTTTTAACCCATCTATCCCAGTTGCTTTATTTACCATTATTCTAATCACTGATGTCTTTCCTCCACATCACATCAATCTCTTCAAAGACAATCTCACTGCCAAGTGCATAAAATCACTGCTTTCCTCTCATTGAACATTAAAATGGTATAAAATACCGACAGGTTGTTAGGTAAGACACATATGGAACAGTTAGGTATCTTTATTTCGAAACGTTTCGCCTACACAGTAGGCTTCTTCAGTCGAGTACAGAAAAGTTGATAGAAGCAGAAGAGACTTGAAGACGATGTAATCAGTCCATCACCCTTGAAGTTTTGAGGTGGTCAGTCCCTCAGTCTGGAGAAGAGCATTGTTCCAAAGTCTGAAACAATATCTTGTTTCAGACTTTGGAACAATACTCTTCTCCAGACTGAGGGACTGACCTCCCAACATCTGCGTTCTTACCTCTTCTAGTGACCTAGGTCTCACCTCCTGGCGCTATATAAGGCTCCATCCTGTCACTTCATCTCCATATTGTTTCAGACTATGGAACAATGCTCTTCTCCAGACTGAGGGACTGACCACCTCACAACTTTAAGGGTGATAGACTGATTACATCGTCTTCAAGTATCTTCTGCTTCTATCAACTTTTCTGTACTCGACTGAAGAAGCCTACTGTGTAGGCGAAACGTTTCGAAATAAAGATACCTAACTGTTGCATATGTGTCTTACCTAACAACTTTCCTCTCATCAAAGTTTAACAGAACAAAATATTCTATCCAGATTCCCAGTGTTTTCACCTGCTCGTGTAATAACTCCACTCGTGTTTTTAAGTCATAATTCCATTCCTTCCTTCAGTTTTCTCAAAAGAGTTTTCTCGTTTAAAAATTTTAACTTATCGTAATCAAAATTTGTTGATAAAAAGTTATTCACTTTCTCAATTACTCCCCATTTACAGTCTCTCTCAATCTTTATTTACTTTCCATACACTCCATCTTTCTTAAATCACTTCTTTTCTGCAAAAACATCTCATATGTTAAGTTTTTCTCCCTTACTACACTCTTTACCTCATCATTCCACTAATTGTAGATTAATGGATCAGAGAACCGACAAGTTGATAAATTGGACACATGTGTAACACCTGGGTACCTTTAATGAGGAAACGTTTCGCCACACAGTGACTTCATGACCTACTTCCTCATTGGACAAATGTGACATCACCTACGACTGCTGTACCTCTCCTGCCTACAGTATATAAGCTACTTCTTCGCACACATGCTGTAAAATTTTCAAGATTGATGGACCGACCACATCAACTCAAGGCTGAGGGACTGATTACCTCGAACTCCTCCTGTTCCTCACCATTATCCATTGTATAGACTGATGAAGCCACTGTGGCGCGAAACGTTTCCTCATTAAAGATACCCAAGTGTTGCACATGTGTCTAATTCATCGTCAGTCCACTAATCGCTTCTCTTCCCTTCGGCAACCACTCTCTAATACCTGTAAACTTCTGTTGCACTCCAGCACTGCAATCTTGCTGCACTGTAGTGGGCAGTGTGATGTACACTCAATACACTGCACCAGCAGTGAAGCAGTCACTAAACTGCACCAGCAGTGAAACAGTCACTACACTGCACCAGCAGTGAAACAGTCACTACACTGAAGTGAAGTGAAGCACACTCAGTATACTACACCTGAAGCACAACTGTACCAGCAGTGACTTACACTCACCACACAACACCAGCAGTGACTTACACTCACCACACAACACCAGCAGTGACTTACACTCGCCACACAACACTAGCAGTGACTTACACTCACCACACAACACCAGCAGTGACTTACACTCGCCACACAACACCAGCAGTGACTTACACTCGCCACACAACACCAGCAGTGACTTACACTCGCCACACAACACCAGCAGTGACTTACACTCGCCACACAACACCAGCAGTGACTTACACTCGCCACACAACACCAGCAGTGACTTACACTCACCACACATCACTAGCAGTGACTTACACTCACCACACAACACCAGCAGTGACTTACACTCGCCACACAACACTAGCAGTGACTTACACTCACCACACAACACCAGCAGTGACTTACACTCACCACACAACACCAGCAGTGACTTACACTCACCACACAACACCAGCAGTGACTTACACTCACCACACAACACCAGCAGTGACTTACACTCACCACACAACACCAGCAGTGACTTACACTCACCACACAACACCAGCAGTGACTTACACTCACCACACAACACCAGCAGTGACTTACACTCACCACACAACACCAGCAGTGACTTACACTCACCACACAACACCAGCAGTGACTTACACTCACCACACAACACCAGCAGTGACTTACACTCACCACACAACACCAGCAGTGACTTACACTCACCACACAACACCAGCAGTGACTTACACTCACCACACAACACCAGCAGTGACTTACACTCACCACACAACACCAGCAGTGACTTACACTCACCACACAACACCAGCAGTGACTTACACTCACCACACAACACCAGCAGTGACTTACACTCACCACACAACACCAGCAGTGACTTACACTCACCACACAACACCAGCAGTGACTTACACTCACCACACAACACCAGCAGTGACTTACACTCACCACACAACACCAGCAGTGACTTACACTCACCACACAACACCAGCAGTGACTTACACTCACCACACAACACCAGCAGTGACTTACACTCACCACACAACACCAGCAGTGACTTACACTCACCACACAACACCAGCAGTGACTTACACTCACCACACAACACCAGCAGTGACTTACACTCACCACACAACACCAGCAGTGACTTACACTCACCACACAACACCAGCAGTGACTTACACTCACCACACAACACCAGCAGTGACTTACACTCACCACACAACACCAGCAGTGACTTACACTCACCACACAACACCAGCAGTGACTTACACTCACCACACAACACCAGCAGTGACTTACACTCACCACACAACACCAGCAGTGACTTACACTCACCACACAACACCAGCAGTGACTTACACTCACCACACAACACCAGCAGTGACTTACACTCACCACACAACACCAGCAGTGACTTACACTCACCACACAACACCAGCAGTGACTTACACTCACCACACAACACCAGCAGTGACTTACACTCACCACACAACACCAGCAGTGACTTACACTCACCACACAACACCAGCAGTGACTTACACTCACCACACAACACCAGCAGTGACTTACACTCACCACACAACACCAGCAGTGACTTACACTCACCACACAACACCAGCAGTGACTTACACTCGCCACACAACACCAGCATTGACTGACACTCACCACACAACACCAGCAGTGACTTACACTCACCACACAACACCAGCAGTGACTTACACTCACCACACAACACCAGCAGTGACTTACACTCACCACACAACACCAGCAGTAACTTACACTCACCACACAACACCAGTAGTGACTTACACTCACCACACAACACCAGCAGTGACTTACACTCACCACACAACACCAGCAGTGACTTACACTCACCACACAACACCAGCAGTGACTTACACTCACCACACAACACCAGCAGTGACTTACACTCACCACACAACACCAGCAGTGACTTACACTCACCACACAACACCAGCAGTGACTTACACTCACCACACAACACCAGCAGTGACTTACACTCACCACACAACACCAGCAGTAACTTACACTCACCACACAACACCAGCAGTGACTTACACTCACCACACAACACCAGCAGTGACTTACACTCACCACACAACTCACCACACACCAGCAGTGACTTACACTCGCAGCAGTGACTTTCACCACACAACACTAGCAGTGACTTACACTCACCACACAACACCAGCAGTGACTTACACTCACCACACAACACCAGCAGTGACTTACACTCACCACACAACACCAGCAGTGACTTACACTCACCACACAACACCAGCAGTGACTTACACTCACCACACAACACCAGCAGTGACTTACACTCACCACACATCACTAGCAGTGACTTACACTCACCACACAACACCAGCAGTGACTTACACTCACCACACAACACCAGCAGTGACTTACACTCACCACACAGGGTACTCACTCTCCACTCTACTCTAATCTACATATTCATGTGTGCTCTTCCACTCACAACTCAAATATGCATTTTCAATAACTATTTCAGATTCAGAACTAAAATTATTTCCAAAGTTTTAACAGATAATATTTTTTTTTTTCCATCTGTGCTTTTAAATGCTCACGTTATTTAGTTAAAAGTAAATAATTTACAAAATACATTATCAGAGCGCTGTGCTCTGAAAAAATTAAAATTTATTGTGAAAAAATGTAAAGTCTCCAGCCATGAATGCTGGCTTTATTTCAATATATTTGGACGGGGAGAGAGAGAGAGAGAAAGACAGAGGGAGAGAGAGGGGATGAAAAGAGTAGAGACAGAGAATATATATATATATATATATATATATATATATATATATATATATATATATATATATATATATATATATATATATATATATATATATATATAAATATATATATATATATAGTGTGGGTAGATTCGTAAAGCACTGCGTACCTTGTCCTAAGGTTCGTAGGTTCGAGTCTCCTTCAGCCAGAGATCAGTGTTTGTGTATATTTCGCATGCTCTCGCGAATTCCTTGCATTGTTCAAATCTCTAGTAAGGCTGATGCATGCAGGGGATGAGATGAAAAGCTGTAAGCCTTCTCCCTGAAAGCTGGCTGCCTTGGATCAAACGTGTAGCGGATGCTACACGCCAAGGTATTGGTCCAGTGTGGGTAGATTGGTAAAGCACTGCGTACCTTGTCCTAAGGTTCGTAGGTTCGAGTCTCCTTCAGCCAGAGATCAGTGTTTGTGTATATTTCGCATGCTCTCGCGAATTCCTTGCATATATATATATATATATATATATATATATATATATATATATATATATATATATATATATATATATATATATATATATATATATGTCGTGCCGAATAGGCAGAACTTGCGATCTTGGCTTAAATAGCAACGTTCATCTTGCCATATAGGACAAGCGAAAATTTGTGTATGCAATAATTTCGCCAAAATCATTCTGAACCTAACGAAAAAAATATATTTCACTGTGTTTGTTTAGTATTAAATTATTGTAAACAAATCTAAAATGTATTTAGTTGGGTTAGGCTAAAATAAATTGTTCTTGTTATAATAAGGTTAGGTAAGTTTTCTAAGTTCCTTTTGGTGCAAAATTATAAATTTTTACATCAACATTAGTGAAAAAAAATATATTTTTAAACGTATAAGAGAAAATTTTAGAAGGGACTTAATTTTAAATGACTTCTTGCTAATTGACCAGTTTTACATATTCGGCACGACATATATATATATATATATATATATATATATATATATATATATATATATATATATATATATATATATATATATATATATATATATGTCGTGCCGAATAGGTAAAACTTGCGATTTTGTCTTAAATAGCAACGCTCTTCTTGCCGAATAAGGCAAGCGATATTTGTGTATGCCAAAATCATTCTGAACCTAACAAAAAAATATATTTCATTGTGTTTGTTTATTAAATTATTGTAAACTTATCTAAAATTTATTTAGTTGGATTAGGCTAAATTAAATTGCGTTTGTTGTAATAAGGTTAGGTAAGTTTTTTTAAGGTTCTTTTGGTTCAAAAATTTTAATTTTTACGTTAACATAATTGAAAAAAAAATATTTTAACGTACAACAGAATTTTTTTTAGAGAGGACTTAATTTTAAATGAGGTTTTTTGTAATCGAACCCGTGTTGTCTTAGCCCGCTTCGTGGTGACCGAAAATTCACGACGCTCTAACCCACGTGATCTTTGTACGACTGTATGGTCCAGTTTAGAATAAATCGCTTTGTATCGGTAAAATAGTCACTAGTATTGATTCTAGAGTGACTAGCACTGCATCGATAATGACTTGTATTATCTCCGACGAGGCTTTACAGTTACGTGTCGAAAAATCAGCCGATTTAAAATCGTCAGCCATATTGGACGTCCTCCGTGTGAACTTGTGTTGATAAGCCAATGCAATTAACTTAACCCTCTTAAATGGGCGATTGCCCTCTCAGAAACTTTTCAGTCACCGTGTTTAACACTTTGAAGTTCGTCCTAATTAGAGTATCGTGAAGGCTATCAGCAGACACTTCCGCTAAGAGAGTTGAACAGCAATGTGTACCTGGTGTAAACTGGCCTGTTCCACGAGGATGTCAAACGTATGAGTGAATTTTTATGTCGTGAACAATACCTCTCCCTACTCGGGAAAGAATCTCAAAGCCTACACAAATATTGATGTGTACGGAATACCGGGTAAAAAACTTTATCATAACTACTTAAACAGACTTTTAGAACCCTCTCTTGAAGCATTCTGATGAACGAGACACTTGTGCAACATTTCGGAATCTTTTGTTATGGAAACGTTTCGTCAGCGGTGGCTTCTTCAGTCCATTACAAAGAACGGTGGAATATGAGGAATTTGAGATAATCTGTCCCTCCAGGCTCAAGAACTGTTTCCCTAATGAAGATTGCCGAATGTTGCACGTCTCATTCTCTAGCTTGAAGGTTTATTAAACTATTTATATCATATCAGCATTCTGGCAGCCCAGTCTGCCAGTTAATGCAGTGACAGAGGTTGATGGCTTTCCTTCGACACGACTGGATGTGAATGATGCTGTCCAAGGTGCCAAATTTGCAAGCAAACTGTATTTATGAAAGACTTAAGAACATAAGAACATAAGAATGTAGGAACACTGCAGAAGGCCTACTGGCCCATACGAGGCAGGTCCTTATCAAAACGACATCTACCTAAAGCTACTCAAGAAACAACTCCCGCACCCCCCAACACCAATCAAACCCAGCCCCTCCCACTCATATATTCGTCCAGTCTCTTCTTAAAGCTACCCAAGGTCCTAACCTCTATCACCCCACTTATCAGCAGAAACCTCTCATACAGCAAGCAAGGGAAGTTTTGTCTCTTGATATTAATGTAATAAGCGAAGGAATCCTTTGTTTATATTATTACAAATAAAATTAAGCGCTAAAGACGTAATATGCCAGATCAGTGATTAACGAGGATGGAAAGTATGGTAGTGGCAGAGCTTAAGGGCGGTGACGAGGGCTAAAGGCAAAGTATAATCAGAGTTGGTGTAACAAGTCGAAGAGGGAGTCTGAGTCAAAGTCAAAGGAAGAGCTGTCAGCGAGGAGGGAAGATTAATGGAGTTAGAGCGATGACAACGCCGGAGGTAAATCCTACGTGCTCGCTGGTAGACGGATAGTCAAATAGTATAAGGCTAATTGAAAAACGGAACTTGACAATGCTCATACGTCAAGGAGTTGCACACGAAGCACTCACTAAGTCAGGTGTTAGACCAGCACTGTTGTGCGTACTTCCTGAGTTACGGAGATCACACTACGAACTTCGCTTCGACACAAGTCTGACAGTTTTAAAAGGTGCCTCAAAACAGACAACTCAGTGACCTTGACCTGCTTGCTGAATGCAAAAATGCTTCAGAAATCGATCGACCAAAACAGTATTTTAATGAAAAGTCGTTTAACCCGTACACGTCAATCAGTGCCTTGGAATTGAAAAGCAATTAGGTTCGATCAAAAAAAAATGAGAAATATTTCCATTTCTTTGACAAAAGAAGCTATCTACTGCGTCCCTCAAGATTTTGGATTTTTCTCCACTTAAGTGGCTAGTTTATTGTGCACGCCTATCTACCCTGTAGATCGTAGTGCAAAAGTAGAGGAATACAATTCACAAAAGGCCTAGGAATTAGGCCCGAAAAGGATTAACAGTATAGGTTTATACAGGCTCTATGGTAACTATTATTGGGTCTTTTTCAACCCTGGGAACCTGTTGTCTCTGGGTACCTGTTGTTCCTGGGTAACTGTTGTTCCTGGGTACCTGTTGTCCAAGGGTACCTGTTGTTCCTGGGTACCTGTTGTTCCTGGGTACCTGTTGTTCCTGGGTACCAGTTGTTCCTGGGTACCAGTTGTTCCTGGGTACCTGTTGTCCCTGGGTACCTGTTGTCCCTGGGTACCTGTTGTCCCTAGGCACCTGTTGTCCCTGGGCACCTGCTGTCCCTGGGCACCTGCTGTCCCTGGGTACCTGCTGTGGGCTTCTGTTCCGAAGAGCAATGCCTTTCGGTTCGCACTGTGACCGACCTTCTTGTGACGTGGTCAGATATGTAACTTTTCGATCTTTTTTGGGGAGAGGGGGGGAGCACCTATTTTTCCCTGGGTACCTGCTGTCCCTGAATCCCTGTTGTCTTCTCGATCCCTGCTTCCACTGGGTCCCTGCCACAAGTCAGACGCCGACCTGACACAGTTCGCAATAATAATCCAAGCATTTCTTCCCCTGCCGATGGGCGACTCTCTCCGTTGTTCAGTATCGTGATTGCCAGAGAACCTTCAAAGACAGTTTCTTTCTCTGCCAAGAATTTAATCTCCGGCTTCCAAGCTGGCTCAATGCCGGCTTTCTAGCTGGCTCAATTCCTGCTACCGAGCTGACTCAATGCCGGCTGTGACATTGATCTGAAATTTTTTTTCAATGTTTTTATATATTTTATTCATTTATTTTTAGCGTCATATTTATTTATATATGCAAAACAACCAAGGGGGAGTTGAATCATAGTTGAATGATAGCTCATTCAACTCCACCTGTTATTTTGGTTCTTATGTCACTGGTTCGTGGTTTTCCACATTATTTATATTGTTGTAATATACACGAGGGTATATGGAAGCCTTCTGCTCAAGATTTTGAGCACTTTTCTGTTCATCAGGAACTATGCAATGCTTTTCGTTTATCAGGAGCTGCGAAATGTTGCAAGAGTTGCAACAAAAGGACTGATGAGAAAGTTTTCTCAGAGTAATAGAAGAATGTTGACGGTGGCCTCTTCAGGCTTCGATGTCAGCATCAACACGCTGCAACACCCTCCTCAATCTTCCTGTTGCACCTCTTGCAACATTACATAGCTCCTGATGAAGCACGGAAAAGCGTTAAAGATCTTGAGCTGAAGATTTCCAACCCTCTGAAGCTTGTTTTGCATTGCTAAGATCGCCTGTTTGCAATTGCATTCCATAATATATATATATATATATATATATATATATATATATATATATATATATATATATATATATATATATATATATATATATATATATATACCATAAATGTATGTTAAGTCGTAATGGATGACTGTCAATGATAAAACTGGATACTGGACTTGTACACGGATCGTGGGTTCCTGTGTTCACCAGGTCAACAGTAACACGTTTCTGCTGCTTCGTGGAAGTGAACGCGAGAGAAACATCAAAGAAAGGAAAAATCTGAGTAAATTACAAAAAGTCACAATACCGTGACTGGAACAATACACAAATTACCCACACATAGAAGAGAGAAGCTTACGACGACGTTTCGGTCCGACTTGGACCATTTACAGTCACACTAACAATCTGACTTTGTAAATGGTCCAAGTCGGACCGAAACGTCGTCATAAACTCCTCTCTCCTATGTGCGGGTTGTGTGTGAACCCGAGTACAAGAAGAGGAGTCCATGCAAGCGTGAGGCAATTCCTAAACCAAGTACAAAGGGAAATGAAATCAAACGAAAAGGCAGGAAATGGAATAATGAATTACGCAGCTGGGAAATGCCGGGATGCAGAGTAGAAAAATCACACCCAGGAGCAATGGTTCACAAAGAAGTGGAAAGACACGCAAGCAACAAATAAAACGTGGAAAAAAAGTAGAAAACAAAGGACACAAAATAGGGAAATGAGCACAAGAGCCATTTTGTATTCTCAAGAAGCGAAGCTGAATGCCATTTTTTTGAATAACATAGCATAGAAAACTAAATCTAATTCAAAGTTGCTATAAAGCTCAATCTTAAGAATGACAACAACTGACCGAACAAAAACTCTGAGGGATGAAATAGAGGTCATATGATATTACAGTAAGAACACTTAAACACACTATAAAAATACCACAAATACCACTGCAAAAACAAAACAAAAAAAAATCACTCCGAACACTGCAAAAAAAACTACAATTACAGAAAAGTAAAAACATAGGAAAAACACTACAAAAACTATCCTAGGATAGCTGAGAGATGACGAAACGTTTGAAGGAGGACAGAGGAACATTACCTAGAGAGACTAAGAGGAACATTACCTAGAGAGACTAAGAGGAACATTACCTAGAGAGACTAAGGGAAACATTACCTAGAGAGACTAAGAGGAACATTACCTAGAGAGACTAAGAGGAACATTACCTAGAGAGACTAAGAGGAACATTACCTAGAGATACTAAGGGAAACATCACCTAGAGAGACTAAAAGGAACATTACCTAGAGAGACTAAAAGGAACATTACCTAGAGAGACTAAAAGAAACATTACCTAAAGAGACAAAAAGGAACATTACCTAGAGAGACTAAAAGAAACATTACCTAGAGAGACTAAAAGGAACATTACCTAGAGAGACCAAGAGGAACATTACCTAGAGAGACTAAAAGGAACATTACCTAGAGAGACTAAGAGGAACATTACCTAGAGAGACTAAAAGGAACATTATCTAGAGAGACTAAAAGAAACATTACCTAAAGAGACTAAAAGGAACATTACCTAGAGAGACTAAAAGAAACATTACCTAGAGAGACCAAGAGGAACATTACCTAGAGAGACCAAGAGGAACATTACCTAGAGAGACTAAAAGGAACATTACCTAGAGAGACTAAGAGGAACATTACCTAAAGAGACTAAGAGGAACATTACCTAGAGATACTAAGAGGAACATTACCTAGAGAGACTAAGAGGAACATTACCTAGAGAGACTAAAAGGAACATTGCCTAGAGAGACTAAAAGGAACATTACCTAGAGAGACTAAGAGGAACATTACCTAGAGAGACTAAGGGGAACATTACCTAGACTAAAAGGAGCATTACCTAGAGAGACTAAAAGGAACATTGCCTAGAGAGACTAAAAGGAACATTACCTAGAGAGACTAAGAGGAACATTACCTAGAGAGACTAAGAGGAACATTACCTAGAGAGACTAAGAGGAACATTACCTAGAGAGACTAAGAGGAACATTACCTAGAGAGACTAAAAGAAACATTACCTAGAGAGACTAAGAGGAACATTACCTAGAGAGACTAAGAGGAACATTACCTAGAGAGACTAAAAGGAACATTACCTAGAGAGACTAAGAGGAACATTACCTAGAGAGACTAAGAGGAACATTACCTAGAGAGACTAAGAGGAACATTACCTAGAGAGACTAAGAGGAACATTACCTAGAGAGACTAAAAGGAACATTACCTAAAGAGACTAAGAGGAACATTACCTAGAGATACTAAGAGGAACATTACCTAGAGAGACTAAGAGGAACATTACCTAGAGAGACTAAGAGGAACATTACCTAGAGAGACTAAGAGGAACATTACCTAGAGAGACTAAGAGGAACATTACCTAGAGAGAATAAGGGGAACATTACCTAGAGAGACTAAAAGGAACATTGCCTAGAGAGACTAAAAGGAACATTACCTAGAGAGAGTTACCTAGAGAGACTAAAAGGAGACATTACCTAGAGAGACTAAAAGTTACCTAGAGAGACTAAGGGAAACATTACCTAGGACATTACCTAGAGAGACTAAGAGGAACATTACCTAGAGAGACTAAGAGGAACATTACCTAGAGAGACTAAGAGGAACATTACCTAGAGAGACTAAGAGGAACATTACCTAGAGAGACTAAGAGGAACATTACCTAGAGAGACTAAGAGGAACATTACCTAGAGAGACTAAGAGGAACATTACCTAGAGAGACTAAGGGGAACATTATCTAGACTAAAAGGAGCATTACCTAGAGAGACTAAAAGGAACATTGCCTAGAGAGACTAAAAGGAACATTACCTAGAGAGAGTAAAAGGGACATTACCTAGAGAGACTAAGAGGAACATTACCTAGAGAGACTAAGAGGAACATTACCTAGAGAGACTAAGAGGAACATTACCTAGAGAGACTAAAGGAACATTACCTAGAAACTATTACCTAGAGAGACTAAGAGGAACAAGAAGAAAGAGGAACATACCTAAGAGACGAGAGAGACTAGAAAAAATACACGATGCACACAACTGGAAGAGAGATTCGGAAAACATTTTGGGAACTAGTGCCAAAATAGACATAGAATTAGTACCAAAATAGACATAGAATGTTACACAGACGAGGTGGAGAGAGAGATATCGGCTACAAAATGTAGGGGTTACACACTCGCACTTGATGTTCCACTGTCAGAAGAATAAATCTTAAAGAATGAAGCTTCGGGCCTATAAAAGGACCCAGGACAGTGACCTTGAAGACAATGGATCCAGAACGATAGTTCTTAGAGAAAGAACAGAAGCACTATGTAAACAACTAGCCTCAGTTACAATGGTAAACAGCAGGAGGTACAGAAAACAGAATGTATCGTTTTGATATTTATGAAATGGTAGCGACAGTTCCATTACCATCACTAAAATGCAAATAAAGTCATGGAAAATATTATCAGAAAAATAGTGGAACACCTAGAGAAGACTGGGTTCATAAATAAGAAACAACACACACTTGTAGACATGGCAAATTCTGTGTGAAAAACCTGACAGTTTTATGACAGTAATGCAAGTGAGGAGGAGAGAGAATGAGAGACAATTAGTGGGAGAGAGAATAAGACAGAGAAAGAGACAGTGAGAGAGTATTTTTTCTTTAAGATGGAGTTCGAAGCAACACTGAACAAGAGATCGCAGAAAAAGCCCCAGGAGCTGTCAGGACCAAGAGGCAAGGTTCTATAGTTAATGAAGAAATGTTAACAGAAAGTAACAATGAGTTGTTATCCGGCGAAAGGTGTCGTAATGGGCAAGTGTGACGGGCGGGGGCCCACAAGGGCCAATACTAAGACCAGTACTATTTCTTGAGTATATAAACGATATCACAGAAGAAATTGAGTCAGTGCTAACTCACCGACGGTGGGAAAATAATGAGAGTACAAACAAGTGGAGATCGAAAACACTACTACTATCACATTTAGATAAGTTGTGAAGACTGATCTAAAAAGTGATTTAGATGTTAACTCCAGCAATTTAAAATTTATGTAAATCAGGAAAAGGAAAAGAAATCCAGAAACAGAGTTATGGAGGAAGACTGTAGCAAGTTACTGGCCTATACACCGGGGCAGTTCTCCTCAAGTTCAACCCATCTACCCAAAGCTACTCAGTAAGTTAGTTTCAATATATCAAGTCCGAAAGAAACCAAACCTATAGGCTTGGGAACAAAGACGAGACAGACTACCTCTTCCAAGGAGAATGACCTCGGGGTGAGTATAGCTCTAAATAAATGACCTTTATCTGCTACACGTCCTACACCTGTCGCCAGTATATAAGCTCCAAGCTTATATCCTTGTATTGATAAAGCCACTGGTTGGCGACACGTCTACAAATGAAGATACCCAGATATTGCACATGTGTCTAATTTGTCTAAATATATTTCCTGAGGAACACAAAAATCGAATAACCTCCACAGTAAACGCATGTCTGGCAGATCTAAGGTCGGCTTTCAGGAACTTCAACAAGGAGTCATACATGATGAAAATTAGACACATGCAACATCTGAGTATCTTTACTGTAGACATTTCGCCATCCAGTGGCTTTATCAATACAGAGGAAATCTACGTAACCTTTTTCACGGCTACTATTACTATTACTACTACCACCACTAATCCGTATGTCCTACTTCCACTGGGGAATCCCGCCTAACAGTGACTATACCCTCGTCTACTACCCGTCCCTTTCCACCTGACGCCAGCCTTCTTGCCTGTGCTCCAGAATTTCCACAACTACGGCGCTCTTCACACCAACTCCAAGGCTGAGGGACTGATTACCTAGTCTTTTTGTATATAGTTCTTCGGTCTTCACATAATGTCCTTGAATCGGATAAAGCCACTGAATGGCGACACATCTACAGACACACCCAGATGTTGCACGTGCGTTTAATTCTTAATTTAAGGTTGTATTGGAGATTACAGTGGCACGAAATGTAACGTGTGTGGACAGAAACAACAGCCACACACTGGAATATTTTAGAATCTTCAAACCTAAAGAAATTTAAAGGCTCGTCCAAACTGAAGCCTGGATAATGTATCCGGCTAGGTGACTGAACTTATGTGATGAGATTCTGATCAGAAATTGATCAATGTTTTGTGGTAATGTGAGAATGATTGTATTTACATATTGCAATGAGATGATTAGCAATAATATGAAACGGTAATATGAGAAATGATAAATATTTTGACGGTGTAACTTAGTGGGACCTGACAAACAATCACTGTAATCTCAGTAATCATTTTATTTTGTGTTACTATGCACAGACGAGGCCTGGTCTCAGACCGAGCCGCGGGGGCGATGACACCCGAAACCCTGTCCAGGTATCTCCAGGTATACAGGTGAGTTGCAGTAATGTGTGTTCACAGTCTACCTTCAGCCAGGAACAATGTCTTCGTTTACTGCACATCCCTCACCTGACGCAGGTGAGGGATGTGCAGTATATAAACACTAATCTTCGTGTCCGTGTTCAAATACTTCAAAACTACGGTGCTCTTCAACTCCAAGACTGAGGGACTGATTACCTAATCTTTTGCATATAATTCAATATTCTTCATGTTACGTCGTTGTACTGATAAAGCTACTGGTTGAGGAAATATCTTAAAATTAAGATACCACAGATGCTTCATGTGTCTAATTTTTATCTTACATAGGGTATATCTTAAGTGTAGTCTGTGATACTTCCCATTGGAAGCCTCGTAGCCCAGCGGACCTGCTACCAGACAGTAACACGGTTCGAGTCCTCAGACATTCTTTTGTGTATTCATTGTCAGTAGTTTACTGCGACTTAAATTCATACGCTGTATGTCCATGATGGGTATGAGAATAGACGTACTATGAGAGCTTCTGGGGCTGTGGGAATGAAAATGTTGGGTCACAGATTGTGGCCACTGACGCAGACATGTCTGTGAATCTTTTCGATTGTAAACTTTGTAGCCCAGTGGTACAGTGGTGAACCTGCTACCAGTTAGGCCCAAGGTGCGAGTCCCAGTCCACTGTTCTACCTATTCACATATATGACAAATAAGGCACAATACCGTGACTGGAACGATACACAAATAACCTCTCTGTGTTCTTGCTCTGTGGGTACCTAGCTCCTTTGCAGCTCTCCTCTTTCTTAGTATTTGATTGGCTCCTTCTTACTACCTCCCCCACTACTACTACTACTACCACCACCTGCCTATATATACCCCTCCCTCTCTTCTTTTCGTTAGTGTGACTTTGTAAATGGTCCAGGTCGGACCGAAACGTCGTCGTAAGCGGGTTATTTGTGTATTCACATATACGTACGCAAACATGTAGACATAAACATACATACATACGTACATATGAACACACTCATTTACCTACACAAAAATACACACGCATTCGTGCTTACACACACACACACACACACACACACACACACACACACACACACACACACACACACACACACAATGACAAGGAAGTCTGCAAAGTGTTGATCAAACTATTGCAAGAAGTCGTCTCAATGGAACAAGGCCAATACCAGATAGACTAGGGGAAAAGGGGACACCAATATATATTGGTTGTCATCCACACAACAAGGGGAAGAACTAAAAAAAAAACTTTTGATAGACCTGGATACATCAAAGGCAGTGGAACTTGACAAGGTGCCACAATAGATTCAGAGAGTGGGAGCTGAAGCACTCTTTAAACTATCAATGATGTACAATAATTCAAGAGATAAAGGATAGTTGCCAGAGATCTGAAAGAGCCATTGTAGTCCCTATATTTGAGAAAGGAGAGACAGACAGGAAGCGTTCAACAACAAACCAGTTTCTCTGACACTCATATGTTAAAGGTAATGGATATAAATATTAAGGAGAGGCTGGCAGAGCACTTAGGAGTTTCACGAGCAGTAACAATTAAAGGCTTCAAAATGGTAAGTCTAGTCATGCCAACTTGTTAGAATTCCTTGATAAAACAGATGTGTGACAGGAAAGAGAGAGGGAGAGAATGTGGCGAATTACATTTTCCTAAGACTGCAAAAAAAGGGCATTTGTAATTGATATTGTACCCTACCAGAAGCTGGTCCAAAAACCTGAGGGACAGGAAGGGAAAACAGAGCGAATAGGGAACTAGAGACAGTCAAATTTAATCAGAGGAATTGGAGGAATAGTTCCAATTCCTTAGATTAAAAGTCATTCATCAGCATCAAATTCCCCAACAAAAAATAGTCAGAATAAATAATATAGAAGAAGAAGAAGAAGAGGAGGAGGACCTAATAAGAACAGAAAAAATGTACCAGTCCAGTCGTGAAAACCGTCTTAAAATTTAGAAGACTTACAAATCCAGTGAAGAGACCGAGACAACGGATTTGTGATAAAAGTCGTGGTGTTGCAGTAAGATCAGCACAGGTCGTGGTGTTGCAGTAAGATCAGCACAGGTCGTGGTCTTGCAATAAGATCAGCACAGGCCAACTCCAGGCAACAAGGCCAGTACCAGGCGTGATCTTGCAACAAGACCATCACCAGGAGTGGTCCTGCAGCAAGACCAGCACCAGGCGTGGTCTTGCAACAAGGCCAGCACCAGGCGTGGTCTTGCAACAAGGCCAGTACCAGGCGTGGTCTTGCAACAAGGCCAGTACCAGGCGTGGTCTTGCAACAAGGCCAGCACCAGGCGTGGTCTTGCAACAAGGCCAGTACCAGGCGTGGTCTTGCAACAAGGCCAGCACCAGGCGTGGTCTTGCAACAAGGCCAGCACCAGGCGTGGTCTTGCAACAAGGCCAGCACCAGGCGTGGTCTTGCAACAAGGCCAGCACCAGGCGTGGTCTTGCAACAAGGCCAGCACCAGGCGTGGTCTTGCAACAAGGCCAGCACCAGGCGTGGTCTTGCAACAAGGCCAGCACCAGGCGTGGTCTTGCAACAAGGCCAGCACCAGGCGTGGTCTTGCAACAAGGCCAGCACCAGGCGTGGTCTTGCAACAAGGCCAGCACCAGGCGTGGTCTTGCAACAAGGCCAGCACCAGGCGTGGTCTTGCAACAAGGCCAGCACCAGGCGTGGTCTTGCAACAAGGCCAGCACCAGGCGTGGTCTTGCAACAAGGCCAGCACCAGGCGTGGTCTTGCAACAAGGCCAGCACCAGGCGTGGTCTTGCAACAAGGCCAGCACCAGGCGTGGTCTTGCAACAAGGCCAGCACCAGGCGTGGTCTTGCAACAAGGCCAGCACCAGGCGTGGTCTTGCAACAAGGCCAGCACCAGGCGTGGTCTTGCAACAAGGCCAGCACCAGGCGTGGTCTTGCAACAAGGCGTGGTCTTGCAACAAGGCCAGCACCAGGCGTGGTCTTGCAACAGGGCCAGCACCAGGCGTGGTCTTGCAACAAGGCCAGCACCAGGCGTGGTCTTGCAACAGGGCCAGCACCAGGCGTGGTCTTGCAACAAGGCCAGCACCAGGTGTGGTCTTGCAACAAGATCAGCACCAGGTGTGGTCTTGAAACCAGACCAGTACTAGGCGTGATCCTGCAACAAGACCAGTACCAGGAGTGGTCTTTCAGCACGACCAGTACCAGGAGTGGTCTTGCAGGAAGGCCAGCACTTGGAGTGGTCCTGCAGCAAGACCAGCACCAGGCGTGGTCTTAAAAAGACCAGCACCAGGCGTGGTCTTAAAAAGACCAGCACCAGGCGTGGTCTTGAAAAGACCAGCACCAGGCGTGGTCTTGAAAAGACCAGCACCAGGCGTGGTCTTGAAAAGACCAGCACCAGGCGTGGTCTTGAAAAGACCAGCACCAGGCGTGGTCTTAAAAAGACCAGCATCAGGCGTGGTCTTAAAAAGACCAGTACGAGGAGTTATATTTAAACAAGACCAGTACCATCCATGGTCTTGAAACAAGACCAGCACCAGATGTGGTCTTGAAGCATGAGATGTGGTCTTTCAGAAGAAAAGGTCATCCAGTACATGCGATCTAACAGCACAAGACCTGGTCTAGCAACACAAGACCTTGTCTAGCAACACAAGACCTTCTCTGCTAAGACAAGCGTCAGGAAGCACTTGTCCTGTTTCCTGATAATCCTTACCTAGCCTAACGTAGCACAACAAGACCTACTCCAACAGCCCAAGACCTGGTCTTGCAGTGTAAGATTCAGTCTTACTGAGGGCTGGAAGTAAGTAGTAATGACAAGGGAGGGAAGACAATAGAAATACGCCAGAGTTGATGGGTAAAAAAATACCAGAGAAGGGAGAGGCAGATGTGTGCACGATTGGAAGTGAACCAAGGGGAGGGAGCGACCTCAGAAAATTAAAAAGGGAATAGGGAAAGAGGGAGAGAGAGAGAGAAGAGAGAGAGGTAGAGGGAGAGAGAGAAAGTGAGAAATACAAGATTACAGCTTTTTTTGCCTCATCTCAAAAGACTGTACATTCTAGTGAGGCGCACAGTGAGAAAATTATGTGAGAGCGAGAGAGCCAGAGAGAGAGAGAGAGAGAGAGAGAGAGAGAGAGAGAGAGAGAGCGAGGAGAGAGAAGAGAGAGAGAGATAGCGAGAGATAGCGAGAGATAGCGAGAGAGAGCGAGAGAGAGCGAGAGAGAGAGAGAGAGAGAGAGAGCGAGAGAGAGAGAGAGAGAGAGAGAGAGAGAGAGAGAGAGAGAGAGAGAGAGAGAGAGAGAGAGAGAGAGAGAGAGAGAGAGAGAGAGAGAGAGAGAGAGAGAGCGTGCTCGTCTATATGGGGTTGGAAGGGTCGAGTCTCAGCACCTGGCACCCACCTCCTTGCTACTAATTCTCTCTTCTGGCCTCGAGTGCCTTACTGTACCTTATCTTAAAGCTTTGTATGGATCGTGCCTCTACCCCTTCATTCTACAGGTTGTTCGACTGTAAATAAATAAATAAATATATATAAATAAATATATATATATATATATATATATATATATATATATATATATATATATATATATATATATACACACACACACACACACAACACAATAAGTTGTCTGAGATGCCAGTAAGGCATCTAATATGCCATCAGTGCGTCTGAGGTGTCACCACTGCGTCTAACATGCCATCATTACGTCTAAAATGGCATTACTGTGTCTAATATACCATTATTATATTTACCAAAATCCCGAATGCATCGTCTATGCTCAAGGTCACCTTCACCGACGTGAACATGGCTGCCACTGCTCTGAACGAAGGTCTTGCTGTCTACCACTACTACATCAGTCCCACCTACATAGAAGCAGAGAGATACCACTACATCCAACATTGCTGGAACTGTTATTCTTACTTTCACACCACCAAGAAATGTTCAGCAAAAGATAAGATGATCTGCACTACATGTGGTAGTGAGGGACACACCTTCAGTTCCTGTACCGCTGCTGCTCCATCACAACCAGCGTGTTTAAACTGCAAAAGTAATGATCACCATACACTGGCAGCAAAATGTCCTACAAGAAAGGATATTATGAAGAAACAACAAGATGCAGCAAAGAAAAAATCTAGCAACAACACACCAACATATGCCGCAATTGCAAAGTTGCAAGCAGACACTACAAAATTACTTCAAGCATCTACTCAGCCCGCCACCACCGCCACCACCACCACCACCACCACCACCACCACTCCTCCAACATGTGACGTAACGAAGATCCACTATTGTCTACTATTCGCTCACATGCAGAACATGGCTGTACCTGGATCCTTTAACTCTACCATCAACGAGTTATTTGCATTAAATAACATGCCATCATTTACATTTCCAGCATCTCCACCTTCTGAAGAAATTCTCAGATTCACCAAAGACTTAATCACCACCTCTGCTGCAGAAGCTCCATCACCACCACCTAGTGACGTCACTCCAACAACGTCCAATGAGAAGCCTCCACCGCCACCACACCTCACTGAATCCAACCAATCAGAAGCCTTGTCACCAAAAACATCTTCCTATTCGTCTATTGAAGATGATAACGAATCTTCAATTCCACCTTCAACACCACTCAACACCCTACCTCCGCCATCAACACCACCTTCCTCAACTCCACCACCGCCTTCTCGACCTCACTCACGTCGATTACCTGGAACACTATGGGTTAAAAACAAAGGACTCATGTCTTTCACCACGACACAATACCCCAGCCCAATGACTCGCCTAGAACTTATCCAACATCTCCAAGACAACACTGCAACGTACACCACCGACGAAAAGCCATTCCCTCCGTCAACGAGATAATCCACCAACGAACTCTTCTACAGCTCTCCCATATGTGTGACACAACTCTCTAGAACAAAATTCAAAGCATTGACAACCGGATCAAGAGAATAACGTGTGGTGACGTGTACTTAGCTCTGTGAAGACCTGTTTGTGTGCTCTCTGTGAATCTGAACCAGGATGCCCTCTCTTGAGCAGCTTTACCAGCAGCTGAGAGAAGAACTCAGAGTTGCTAAACTGGAGATACGGCGATTAACGGAGGAGAACAAGAGGATTCGTAGTAATCCACCTGTTGTGAGTCCCCAGGTTAAGAAGGGAGCTTGGTCAGTGGTCGGGCAACATGGAACCAAGCTGAAGATTAAGAAAACGGTTGGAGAGGCAGAAACAACGAGAAACCAGAAGACTGCCGTGGAAACTTCCAACTCATTCTCGGTGCTACCTGACGAATGTGAGTGTTCTACTGGGAATGTCACAACGAGCACCAAGGAAGCATTGGCAGACGTGAGTGAGACATCCCTAGAAACCCCAACGAAGACCATCGAGAACGTCATGACGAATTCTACAAGTGGTGTAATGCTACCTGGCGAATGTGAGTCGACTACTCGGAGCATCACTACGGACGACGCCAAGGAAGGTAAAAACATTGTTGTTGTTGGGGATAGCCAGATTAGGTACATGGATAGGGCATTCTGTTTGAAGGATAGGAGTAGGAGGCAGAGAGTATGTTTTCCTGGGGCTGGGATGAAGGATATTGTTAGCCGTCTGGATGACATCATGAGAGGTAATGGGAGCAATCCTATTATCTGTCTCAGTGCTGGAGGCAACGATGTTGGCAGACGTAGGAGTGAGGACCTGATTAGCAGGTATAGGTCAGCAATAGAGATAATTAGGAAGAAGGGTGGCAAACCTGTCATATGTGGCATTTTGCCAAGGAGAGGAGTTGGAAATGAATGGTTGTCCAGAGCAATTGGTGTCAATTGCTGGCTGGACAAATACTGTAAGGAAAATGCTGTAACATTCATTGACAACTGGGACCTCTTCTATGGCAGAAATGACATGTATGCCAGGGATGGGGTTCACTTGTCTAGGTGTGGGGTGGGAGCACTGGCCAACGCAGTGGAGGGAGCTGTTAGGTCTTTAAACTAGGAATAGTTAGTGGTATGGGTTTTGGCGGGAAAACTGTGAAGTCGCAGGGTAGTAACATGAGTACTAGGAGAACTAGTAATAGGCAAAATGAGGGGGATATTGGAAAGCCAGTGGGACTAATTGACAATGACAGTAATAGGTTTAGTGGAATAACAGAAAGGAGCAGGAAGGGTAAAGAGATAGGAGGGTCATTAAATATTTATTACACAAATAGTCGCAGTGCTAGGAATAAGATGGACGAGTTGAGACTAGTTGCTAGTGCAGGTAACATAGATGTATTTGCCATTACTGAGACGTGGTTTAATTCAAAAAGTCGGGACATGCCTGCAGAATGTCACATTCAGGGTTTTAAATTGTTCCAAGTAGATAGAAGTATCGGGAAGGGGGGTGGGGTGGCATTGTATGTCCGAGATCGCTTGAACTGTTGCATAAAAACAGGTACTAAGTCTGAAGTAACACATGCAGAGTCTGTTTGGATAGAATTTTCAGAGGGGCATGAAAAATTAATTTTAGGTGTGATATACCGTCCCCCAAATTTAGATAGGGACCAGGGGAGACTACTATGGGAGGAAATTGTTAGGGCCACAAGGCACGATAATGTAGTAATTCTAGGAGACTTTAACTTTAGTCATATTGATTGGAATTTCTTAACTGGGAATTTAGAATCATACGATTTCTTAGAAGTAGTTCAGGAATGTTTTTTGAAGCAGTTTGTGACAGAACCTACAAGGGGTAATAACCTGCTTGACTTAGTTCTGGCAAACAATGAATCCCTTGTTAATAATTTAGAAGTTTCAGAGGAACTGGGTGCCAGCGACCACAAATCAATTACATGTAGAATTGAATGGAAGTATGATGGTAGGGATAACTCAGTAACAGTCCCAGATTTTCGCTTAGCAGATTACGATGGGCTTAGAGAACACTTATCATCTGTTGACTGGGGTAACGAAGAGAGCTATCAATATGACAGTTTTCTGAACACAATACATGCTGCTCAAAGAACGTTTATCCCTTATAAGGAAATTAGATCAAATAGAAATGACCCAAAATGGATGAATAATAGGCTGAAATATCTACTAGGGCATAAGAAAGGAATTTATAGGCGTATCAAAAGAGGCGAGGGTCATCTTATGAATCAGTATATTGACATTAAGAGGGACATTAAAAAGGAGATAAGAAAAGCTAAAAGGGACTACGAAATTAAAGTTGCTAGGGATTCTAAAACTAACCCAAAAAGTTTTTTCCAGGTCTATAGAACAAAAGTCAGAGATAAGATAGGTCCCCTTAAAAATAACTATGGGCATCTTACTGACAAAGAGAATGAAATGTGCTCGATTTTAAATAATTATTTTCTCTCGGTTTTTACACAGGAAGACACTAATAATATTCCGGTAATTAATTTTTATAGTGGATCAGAAGAAGATAAATTATGTAACATCACAGTCACTAGTGAAATGGTTGTGAAGCAGATAGACAGACTGAAGCAAAATAAGTCACCGGGTCCTGATGAGGTTTTTTCAAGGGTTCTAAAGGAATGCAAAATGGAAGTCTGTGAACCATTAACTAATATTTTTAATTTATCTCTTCAAACAGGTGCAGTGTCTGATATGTGGAAGATGGCTAATGTAATTCCTATTTTTAAAACAGGGGACAAGTCGTTACCGTCAAATTACCGCCCAATAAGCCTGACCTCAATTGTAGGCAAATTACTAGAGTCAATTATAGCTGAGATTATAAGAAGCCATCTCGATAAGCATAGCTTGATTAATGATACTCAGCATGGATTCACAAGAGGCCGGTCTTGTCTAACTAATTTATTAACTTTCTTCAGTAAAGCTTTTGAGGCTGTTGACCACGATAAAGAATTTGATATTATTTACTTAGATTTTAGTAAGGCATTTGATAGAGTTCCGCACCAAAGACTGTTGAAGAAAGTAGCAGCTCATGGCATTGGGGGAAGGGTGCTCTCGTGGATCGAATCATGGCTCACAGACAGGAAGCAAAGAGTGTCCATAAATGGGGTTAAATCCGAGTGGGGATCAGTAACAAGTGGCGTTCCACAGGGATCAGTCTTGGGCCCGTTGTTGTTTATAATATATATCAATGATCTTGATGAAGGAATTACTAGTGATATGAGCAAATTCGCCGATGACACGAAGATAGGTAGGATAATTGATTCAAACGTAGATGTTAGGGAACTTCAGGAGGATTTAGACAAACTCTACTCTTGGTCAGAAAAGTGGCAGATGCAGTTCAATGTAGATAAATGCAAGGTTCTGAAGCTCGGGAGTGTCCATAACCCTAGAACTTATAAGTTAAATAATGTAGAACTTAACCATACAGATTGCGAAAAGGACTTGGGGGTTATGGTAAGCAGCAACCTTAAACCAAGACAGCAATGCCTAAGCGTACGTAATAAGGCAAATAGATTACTGGGATTTATATCAAGAAGTGTAAGCAACAGAAGTCCAGAGGTCATACTGCAGCTTTATACATCATTAGTAAGGCCTCACCTAGATTATGCAGTTCAATTCTGGTCTCCATACTACAGAATGGACATAAATTCGTTAGAAAACATTCAGCGTAGGATGACTAAATTAATACATAGCATTAGAAATCTTCCTTATGAAGAAAGATTGAAGACTCTTAAGTTACATTCACTTGTTAGACGAAGAATGAGGGGAGACCTGATCGAAGTGTATAAGTGGAAGATAGGTATTAATAAAGGGGATATTAACAAGGTCTTGAGAATATCTCTCCAAGAGAGAACCCGCAGTAATGGATTTAAATTAGATAAGTTTAGATTTAGAAAGGACATAGGAAAGTATTGGTTTGGAAATAGGGTAGTAGATGAGTGGAACAGTCTACCTAGTTGGGTTATTGAGGCTAGGACTTTGGGTAGTTTCAAATTTAGGTTGGATAAATACATGAGTGGGATGGGTTGGATTTGAGTGGGACTTGCACATCAGAGCTTATTTCTTGGGTAGCATTGAAAATTGGGTAGGTCAAATGTTTGTTAGTGGGATGAATTGTAAAGGACCTGCCTAGTATGGGCCAACAGGCCTGCTGCAGTGTTCCTCCTTTCTTATGTTTCTTATGTAACTCATCCTGCTTGCTGCCTGCTGACACTCTCAGCTTCTGCCGCTGCCTTCGCCATCCTCACCTAGAGAGCCAAGTACCGACATCATTCAAGCCTCTCCATCTACGCCTCCAGTACTTCGGTACCACATGTCCCAGAGTGGTTGGGCCACTTGCCTTGTTTCCTCTTCCTCTCCTTCCCATCCTTTTCCAGTTATTTCCATCCTTCCTTATCCTTCTTCCTTCCCATCTCACGACAGTTCTGGTCGTCTTCTTCGATTCGATTCGATATTTACCATGAAATACTTTGATATGTTCTGAGATACGTGTAATAAATACTGCTAAATGAAAGAACGTATTCCATGTGGACACGAAGTATAAAAAAGGAGGGGAGAAGGCTCTCCCTGGCACCAGGGAAAAGCCTTTACTGGCACCACAGAAAGGTGCCCCGTAGCTCAGTTGGTAGCGCTCTCAGCTCACACACTGAGGTCCGTGGTTCGATTCCTGGTACAAGTGGAAACACTGGGTGTGTTCCCTTAAGAACATAAGAAAGAAGGAACACTGCAGTAAGCCTGTTGGCCCATACTAGGCAGGTCCTTTACAATCCATCCCACTAACAAAACATTTGCCCAACCTAATTTTCAATGCTACCCAAGAAATAAGCTCTGATAACTCTGTCCACTAATATATGCAAGTCCCGTTCAAATCCAACCCCTCTCGCTCTTGTATTTATCCAACCTAAATTTGAAACTTCCCAAGGTTTTAGCCTTAATAACCCAACTAGGTAGACTGTTCCACTCATCAACTACCCTATTTCCAAACCAATACTTTCCTATATCCCTGCTAAATCTAAATTTGTCCAATTTGAATCCATTATTGCGGGTTCTCTCTTGCAGAGATATCCTCAAGACCTTATTTATATCCCCTTTATTAATACCCATCTTCCACTTATACACTTCGATCAGGTCTCCCCTCATTCTTCGTCTTACAAGTGAATGTAGTCTTCAATCGTTCTTCGTACGGAAGATTTCTAATGCTATGTATTAATTTAGTCATTCTACGCTGAATGTTTTCTAACGAATTTATGTCCATTCTGTAATATGGAGACCAGAACTGAGCTGCATAATCTAGGTGAGGCCTTACTAATGATGTATAAAGCTGCAGTATGACCCCTGGACTTCTGTTGCTTACACTTCTTGATATAAGTCCCAATAATCTATTTGCCTTATTACGTACGCTAAGGCATTGCTGTCTTGGTTTAAGGTTGCTGCTCACCATAACCCCCAAGTCCTTTTCGCAATCTGTATGGCTAAGTTCTACATTATTTAACTTATAAGTGCTAGGGTTATGGACACTCCCGAGCATTTATCTACACTGAACTGCATCTGCCACTTTTCTGACCAAGAATAGAGTTTGTCTAAATCCTCCTGAAGTTCCCTAACATCCACGTTTGAATCAATTATCCTACCTATTTTTGTGTCATCGGCGAATTTGCTCATATCACTAGTAATGATGAGAGTAAGACACATGTGCAACATCTGGGTATCTTTATCGTAGACGTTTCGCCATCCAGTGGCTTTATCAATACAAATTCCAGGACATAACTTGAAGACAGTAGAACTATGTACAGAAGATGAGGTAATCAGTCCCTCAACCTAGGAGTAGGTGCGAACAGCACCATAGTCCTGGAGATTCTGAAGCAGAAGAAAGAATCCTGTCGCTTATATAGTAACGTCAGGTGAAGCAGACGAGGGCAAATTCACTGGTAGGCGGGATTCCCCAGTGGAAGTAGGTCCTTCCCAAAGAGATGGGTTAGTTGTAGTAGTAGTTGTCGTAGTCGTGAAGGTTATGTACATGTCCTCAGAATTAAGATTCCATGATGTTGCAGTGTCTGACAAGTTGTGTACGAATGGTATATAATACCGACAAGATGAGAGTAAGACACATGTGCAACATCTGGGTATCTTTATCGTAGACGTTTCGCCATCCAGTGGCTTTATCAATACAAATTCCAGGACATAACTTGAAGACAGTAGAACTATTATATACCATTCGTACACAACTTGTCAGACACTGCAACAACATGGAATCTTAATTCTGAGGACATGTACATAACCTTCACGACTACGACAACTACTACTACAACTAACCCATCTCTTTGGGAAGGACCTACTTCCACTGGGGAATCCCTCCTACCAGTGAATTTGCCCTCGTCTGCTTCACCTGACGTTACTATATAAGCGACAGGATTCTTTCTTCTGCTTCAGAATCTCCAGGACTATGGTGCTGTTCGCACCTACTCCTAGGTTGAGGAACTGATTACCTCATCTTCTGTACATAGTTCTACTGTCTTCAAGTTATGTCCTGGAATTTGTATTGATAAAGCCACTGGATGGCGAAACGTCTACGATAAAGATACCCAGATGTTGCACATGTGTCTTACTCTCATCTTGTCGGTATTATATACCATTCGTACACATCACTAGTAATACCCTCATCAAGGTTATTGATATATATTATAAACAACAACGGGCCTAAAACTGATCCCTGTGGTACGCCACTTGTTACAGATCCCCACTCGAATTTAACCCCATTTATGGACACTCTCTGCTTCCTGTCTGTGAGCCATGACTCGATCCATGACAGCACTTTTCCCCCAGTCCCATGAGCTGCCACTTCTTTTAACAGTCTCTGGTGCGGTACTTTATCAAAAGCCTTACTAAAATCTAAATAAACAATATCGAGTTCTTTACCATGATCAACGGCCTCAAAAGCTTTACTGAAGAAGGTTAATAAATTAGGCAGGAACGGCCCCTCGTGAATCCATGCTGAGTATCATTAATCAAGCTGTGCTTATCCAGATGGCATCTTACATTATTAGCTATAATTGACTCCAGTAATTTGCCTACAATTGAGGTTAGGCTTATTGGGCGGTAATTTGACGGTAACGACTTGTCCCCTACTTTAAAAATAGGAATTACATTAGCTATCTTCCACATATCAAACACTACACCTGTTTGAAGAGAAATATTAAAAATATTAGTTAAAGGTTCACAGAGTTCCATTTTACACTCTTTAAGAACCCTTGAAAAAAGTTCATCAGGGCCCGGGGATTTATTTTGCTTTAACCGGACTATTTGATAACCATTTCGCTGGTGACTGTGATATTGCATAATTTATCATCATCAGGCCCACTATAAAAATTAATTACTGGGATATTGTTAGTGTCTTCCTGAGTGAAAACAGAGAGAAAATAATTATTAAGAATAGAGCACATTTCATTCTCGTGTGATGAATGGTTTGAAAAACCGACAAGTTGAAGATTGAGACACTTATGCAGCATATGGGAATCTTTATTCAGGAAACGTTTCGCCACACAGTGGCTTCATCAGTCCAATACAAAGAGGAAGAGGAAATGGTATGGTGATACCGACAAGATGTGGAAAAAGACACTTATGTACAGTTCAGGACATTTATTAAAGGAAACGTTTCGCCACGAGTGGCTTCTTCAGTCCTAATACAGAGAAAACTAAGAAAACACACATATATATAGTGGTGGGAGTCAGGTGAGGTGAAGCGTGGGTAGAGGTGGTAGTAGTAGTAGTAGTAGTAGTAATGGAACTAAGGAGGTGAGGTAGAGAGGGACCTGCTGGCATCAAGTAACACCAGTTCCCAGGATGGGTAATATCCTCTTGCTTAATAATTTTGAAATACTGTAACTACCGGACTTTTGCTTTGAAGCTGCACTAATTTCTGTCAGTAACACTATAAAGCAAAAGTCCGGTAGCTACAGTATTTCAAAATTATTAAGCAAGAGGATATTACCCATCCTGGGAACTGGTGTTACTTGATGCCAGCAGGTCCCTCTCTACCTCACCTCCTTAGTTCCATTACTACTACTACTACTACTACTACCACCTCTACCCACGCTTCACCTCACCTGACTCCCACCACTATATATATGTGTGTTTTCTTAGTTTTCTCTGTATTAGGACTGAAGAAGCCACTCGTGGCGAAACGTTTCCTTTAATAAATGTCCTGAACTGTACATAAGTGTCTTTTTCCACACAAAGAGGAAGGCGTAAGGAGAGGAGGAGTATGAGGTAATCAGTCCCTCAGCCTGGAGTCGATGTGTTCAGTCCATCAATCTTGTAGAATGTACATTCTGTTTCGAGTCCTCAGGTTTCCTGTCCTGTTTCGAGTCCTCAGGTTTCCTGTTTCGAGTCCTCAGGTCAAGAAGGGATCGTGGTCAGTGGCTGGACAGCAGGAGACGACGAAGTTGACGATCAAGAAGACGAATGGAAAGCCAGAAACGATGAAGAAGAAAGAGACTGCTGTGGAAACTCCCGTGGAAATCTCCAACGCATTCTCGGTGCTACCCGACGAATGTGAGTCTACTACTGGGATCGTCACGACGAACGACAACAAGGAAGGTAAGAATATTGTTGTTGTTGGGGATAGCCAGGTTAGATACATGGATAGGGCATTCTGCTTGAAGGACAGGAGTAGGAGACAAAGGGTATGCTTTCCTGGGGCTGGGATGGAGGACATTGTTAGCCGGCTTGACAACATCATGAACGGTAATGGGATCAATCCTATTATTTGCCTCAGTGCTGGAGGCAATGATGTAGGCAAGCGTAGAAGTGAGGATTTAGTTAGAAAGTTCAGGACAGCTATAGACATGATTAGGAAGAAGGGGGGGCGCCCTGTTATATGTGGCATTTTGCCAAGAAGAGGTGTTGGTAATGAATGGTTGTCCAGAGCAATTGGTATTAATTGTTGGCTGGATAAACACTGTAAGGATAATGCAGTACCATTCATTGACAACTGGGACAACTTCTATGGCCGAAATGACATGTATGCCAGGGATGGGGTTCACTTATCCAGGGCAGGTGTGGGTTTTCTTGCTAACTCAGTTGAGGGGGTTGTTAGGACTTTAAACTAGGATTAGTTAGAGGTATGGGTTTAGAAATGATTAATAATGAGTATGGATATATTGACTTATGCTCTGATATTAAGAATCTTAATAGTAACTGTCATGGAGTAACTCTGGGTAATGATAATTTCAGAAATTGTGTAAAAACAAAGATGAATAGGAAAAATGTGCAGAAGAAAAAACATATGATGGTATTTTATGCTAACAGTCGAAGTGCAAGAAATAAAATTAACGAACTACGTTTGGTAGCATGTGCTGGGAACTTTGATATCATTGCATTAACTGAAACGTGGTATGATTTAAAGAGTCGGGATATGACTGCTGAGTGTAATATTCAGGGATTTAAGTTGTTCAATGTGGATAGATGTAATGGGAAGGGGGGAGGAGTTGCATTGTATGTTCGAGAAAATATCAATTGTTGCATTAAAACAGGTATAAAAATAGATGGAGCAGTAACAGAGTCTGTTTGGGTAGAGTTCGTGGAGGGTCAAGAAAAACTAATTCTAGGTGTAATATACCGACCTCCAGGCTTGGATCACGATAGAGGGAGACTTCTTTGGGACGAAATTGTTAGGGCTTCTGGACACAGTAACATAGTCATAGTAGGGGACTTTAACTTTAGCCAAATTGACTGGAATTCTTTGACAGGTAATCTAGAGTCCAGTGACTTCATGGAAACAGTTCAGGACTGTTTTCTGAAACAGAGTGTAACTGAGCCTACCAGGGGTAATAATTTGCTAGACCTAGTCTTGTCAAATAAGGAAACACTCGTGAATAATCTGGAGATCACTGAAGAGCTTGGCGCAAGTGATCACAAATCCATCACCTTTAGCATTAATTGGGAATGCAAGAATAATGATAATACAGTAAAAATCCCTGATTTTCGTTCTGCCGATTATAATGGACTAGGGAACATCTGTCTAATCTTGATTGGGGTTATCTAGCTAATGATTTTATTGACGATAATCATACTTATGAATATGAAGGGATCTGCTTTTATGATTGTTTTCTTAATAATGTACACAGTGCCCAGAGTATATACATTCCCCGTAGAGAAATTAGGTCTAATAATAACGATCCCAAATGGGTTAACAGGAGGCTAAAGCATCTATTAGGGGAGAAAAGGGGAATTTATAGGCGTATCAGAAGAGGAGAGGTTAACCTTACTGACCAATATGTTCAGCTTAAAAGAGAAGTAAAAAAGGCGATTAGAAAGGCTAAACGTGACTATGAAATTAGAGTTGCTAATGAATCAAAGACTAATCCAAAGGGGTTCTTTCAAGTGTATAGGACGAAGGTGAAGGAAAAAGTAGGACCTCTGAAATCTGGGAATGGACAGCTGACGGATAATGAACTGGAAATGTGTTGAAGATTGAGACACTTATGCAGCATATGGGAATCTTTATTCAGGAAACGTTTCGCCACACAGTGGCTTCATCAGTCCAATACAAAGAGGAAGGCGTAAGGAGAGGAGGAGAATGAGGTAATCAGTCCCTCAACCTGGAGTCGATGTGTTCAGTCCATCAATCTTGTAGAATGTACATTCTACAAGATTGATGGACTGAACACATCGACTCCAGGTTGAGGGACTGATTACCTCATTCTCCTCCTCTCCTTACGCCTTCCTCTTTGTATTGGACTGATGAAGCCACTGTGTGGTGAAACGTTTCCTGAATAAAGATTCCCATATGCTGCATAAGTGTCTCAATCTTCAACTTGTTGGAAATGTTTTCCTTATTTAATGACTATTTTTTGTCAGTTTTTACACAGGAAGATGTAAATGAGATTCCAGTAATTAACAATTATTTAGTTCCTGATGAATTTAAGTTAACTAATATTACTGTCACGAGGGACATGGTTATTAAACAGATAGACAAACTGAAACAAAATAAGTCCCCGGGACCCGATGAGTTGTTTTCAAGGGTACTTAAGGAATGCAAGATGGAGCTTAGTCAGCCATTAACGAGTGTATTCAATGCGTCCATCCTTACCAGTGTTGTGCCAGAGTTGTGGAAGATGGCTAATGTGGTTCCTATATTCAAATCAGGGGATAAGTCCACTCCTTCAAATTACCGTCCAATAAGCCTGACATCTATAGTGGGCAAGTTATTAGAATCAATTATAGCTGACATTATCAGAAGTCACCTTGAAGAGCATAACTTGATAAATGAATCTCAGCATGGATTCACGAGAGGTCGTTCCTGCCTGACAAACTTACTGACGTTCTTCAATAGAACATTTGAGGCAGTTGACAGTGATAAGGAATATGATATTGTTTATTTGGATTTTAGTAAAGCCTTCGACAGAGTACCTCACAAGAGACTCTTAAGAAAAGTGGCAGCTCATGGTATAGGAGGTAAAGTTCTAGCATGGATTGAGGCATGGCTTACCAATAGAAAGCAGAGAGTTACCATTAATGGAGTGAAATCTGAATGGGGATTAGTCACTAGTGGCGTTCCACATGGATCAGTTTTAGGCCCTCTCTTGTTCATAATTTACATTAATGACCTTGATGAAGGGATTACTAGTGACATGAGTAAGTTTGCTGATGATACAAAGATAGGCCGTATAATTCACTCTGAGGAGGATATCAATGAACTCCAGGACGATTTGAACAAATTAATGTCTTGGTCTGAAAAATGGCAGATGAAGTTTAATGTGGATAAGTGTAAGGTACTTGCCCTTGGTAATGAAAATAACCCTCGAAGCTATAATCTAGGTGAAGTAGAGCTTGGTCATACAGAATGTGAAAAAGACTTGGGAGTCATGGTAAGCAGAAATCTAAAGCCAAGACAACAGTGCCTTAGTGTGCGCAACAAGGCCAACAGATTACTTGGATTTATCTCAAGAAGTATAAGTAACAGAAGTCCAAAAGTTATTTTACAGCTCTATACATCACTAGTGAGGCCTCATTTAGATTATGCTGCTCAGTTTTGGTCTCCTTACTACAGGATGGACATAGACTCATTAGAGAACATACAGAGAAGAATGACTAAAATGATTTACTGTGTAAGGAACCTCCCGTATGAAGATAGACTTAAAGCCTTAAATCTCCACTCTCTGGAGAGGCGTAGAATGAGGGGAGATATCATTGAAGTGTATAAGTGGATGACGGGCATAAACAAGGGAGACATTAATAAAGTACTGAGGGTGTCGAACCAGGTAAGAACCAGGAATAATGGATTTAAGTTGGATAAATTTAGATTTAGAAAGGACATAGGTAAGTACTGGTTTTCTAACAGAGTTGTAGATGCGTGGAACAGTCTTCCCAGTGGGGTGATAGAGGCTAGGACCTTGTGTAGCTTTAAGAAAAGACTGGACAAATATATGAGTGGGAGGGGCTGGGTTTGATTGGTGTCATTGGGTACGGGAGTTATTTCTTGGGTGGCATTAGGTAGAGATCGTTTTGATAAGGACCTGCCTCGTATGGGCCAGTAGGCCTTCTGCAGTGTTCCTACATTCTTATGTTCTTATGTTCTTAAGGTTGATGGACTGAACACATCGACTCCAGGCTGAGGAACTGATTACCTCAAACTCCTCCTCTCCTTACGCCTTTCTACTTTGTATTGGACTGATGAAGCCACTGTGTGGCGAAACGTTTCCTGAATAAAGATTCCCATGTGTTGCATAAGTGTCTCAATCTTCAATGCTAAATGTAATTGATTTGTGGTCGCTAGCACCAAGTTCCTCTGAAATTTCTAAATTATTAACAAATGATTCCTTGTTTACCAGAATCAAGTCAAGCAGATTATTACCCTTTGTAGGCTCTGTCACAAACTGCTTCAAAAAAAATCCTGAACCACTTCTAAAAAGTCACTAGATTCCAAATTCCCTGTCAAAAAATTCCAGTCAATCTGACTAAACTTAAAGTCTCCTAGAATTACAACGTTATCATGCCTTGTGGCCTTAACAATTTCCTCCCACAGTAGTCTTCCTTGGTCTCTATCCAAGTTTGTGGGACGGTATATCACGCATAAAATAAATTTTTCGTGCCCCTCTGAAAATTCTACCCAAACAGACTCAGTATGTGTTTCGGACTTTATACCAGTTTTTATGCAACAATTTAAGCGATCTCGGACATAGAGTGCCACCCCACCCCCCTTTCCGATATTTCTGTCTACTTGGAACAATTTAAAACCCTGAATGTGACATTCAGCAGGCATGTCCCTATTTTCATATTGAACCACATCTCAGTTATGGCAAAAACATCAATGTTACCCGCACTTGCAACTAATCTCAATTCGTCCATCTTATTTCTCACACTACGAGTATTAGTATAATATATTTTCAGAAACCCTCCCTTCTCTTTTTTCTTCCTGCTGATTTCTGTTCCTCCACTATGCCTGTTACTCTCGTTATCACCTAATGCCATTGGTTTTCCTATGTTCGCCAATAACTCTTCCTCATTCTTCCTACAACTGGTTTCCTTAAAACTCACACTGTCGCTACACTCATTGATTTTCCACGAAAACCCATACCACTATCTATTTCTAGTTTAAAGACCTAACAACTCCCTCCATTGCGTTGGCCAGTGCTTCCACCCCAAACCTAGATATGTGAACCCCATCCCTGGCATACATATCATTTCTGCCATAGAAGAGGTCCCAGTTGTCTATGAATGTTACTGCATTTTCCTTACAGTATTTGTCCAGCCAGCAGTTGACACCAATTGCCCTGGGCAACCATTCATTTCCAACTCCTCTCCTAGGCAAAATGCCACATATCACCGGGTTCCCACCTTTCTTCCTAATTATCTCTATTGCTGTCCTATACCTACTGATCAGGTCTTCCCTCCTACGTCTGCCAACATCGTTGCCTCCCACACTGAGGTAGATAATAGGATTACTCCCATTACCTTTCATGATGTCGTCCAGACGGCTAACAATATCCCCCATCCCAGCCCCAGGAAAACATACCCTCTGCTTCCTCTTCCTGTCCCTAAGACAAAATGCCCTATCCATAAATTTCACTTGACTGTCCCCAACTAAAACAATGTTCCCACCTTCACTGGTGGAGTTCGTAGTGACGTTTTCGATGGTCTTCGTTGGGGTTTCAAGGGATGTCGACTCACCCTCCTCTGCCAATGATTCCTTGGTACTCATTGCAACGTTTCCAGTTGACAACACACATTCGTCTGGAAACACCGAAATTGGGTTGGAAGTCTCCACAGCAGTCCTCTGGCTTTTCGTCGTTACCGCCACTCCAACAGTCGTCTTGATTTTCAGCTTCGTTCCATGTTGGCCAGCCACAGACCAGGTTCCTCTCTTGACCTGAGCACTCACAACAGGACTACTTCGAATCCTCTTTTCCTCCGTCAGTCGCCGTATCTCAAGCTTAGCAACCCTAAGCTCCTCTTTTAGCTGCTGGTAGAGTTGCTCAAGAGAGGACATCTTGTGCAAATTCACGGAGAACACACTGGACAGATCTTCACAGAGCTAAGTACAGGTGACCACTGCCGTCCCTGTTCACCTAGCAGTAAGTAGGTACCTGGGTGTTACCCGATTGGTGTGGGTCTCATCATCGGGACAAAATTAACCCGAAATACTCTGCATTACCAGAGGTTTTCTATACAGTATGTCACTGTTGTCAGCTATGGTATGTTTAAGTTGCATCATGCACCTATAGAATTTTTTTTTTTTTTATTATCACACCGGCCGATTCCCACCAAGGCAGGGTGGCCCGAAAAAGAAAAACTTTCACCATCATTCACTCCATCACTGTCTTGCCAGAAGGGTGCTTTACACTACAGTTTTTAAACTGCAACATTAACACCCCTCCTTCAGAGTGCAGGCACTGTACTTCCCATCTCCAGGACTCAAGTCCGGCCTGCCGGTTTCCCTGAATCCCTTCATAAATGTTACTTTGCTCACACTCCAACAGCACGTCAAGTATTAAAAACCATTTGTCTCCATTCACTCCTATCAAACACGCTCACGCATGCCTGCTGGAAGTCCAAGCCCCTCGCACACAAAACCTCCTTTACCCCCTCCCTCCAACCCTTCCTAGGCCGACCCCTACCCCGCCTTCCTTCCACTACAGACTGATACACTCTTGAAGTCATTCTGTTTCGCTCCATTCTCTCTACATGTCCGAACCACCTCAACAACCCTTCCTCAGCCCTCTGGACAACAGTTTTGGTAATCCCGCACCTCCTCCTAACTTCCAAACTACGAATTCTCTGCATTATATTCACACCACACATTGCCCTCAGACATGACATCTCCACTGCCTCCAGCCTTCTCCTCGCTGCAACATTCATCACCCATGCTTCACACCCATATAAGAGCGTTGGTAAAACTATACTCTCATACATTCCCCTCTTTGCCTCCAAGGACAAAGTTCTTTGTCTCCACAGACTCCTAAGTGCACCACTCACTCTTTTTCCCTCATCAATTCTATGATTCACCTCATCTTTCATAGACCCATCCGCTGACACGTCCACTCCCAAATATCTGAATACGTTCACCTCCTCCATACTCTCTCCCTCCAATCTGATATTCAATCTTTCATCACCTAATCTTTTTGTTATCCTCATAACCTTACTCTTTCCTGTATTCACCTTTAATTTTCTTCTTTTGCACACCCTACCAAATTCATCCACCAATCTCTGCAACTTCTCTTCAGAATCTCCCAAGAGCACAGTGTCATCAGCAAAGAGCAGCTGTGACAACTCCCACTTTGTGTGTGATTCTTTATCTTTTAACTCCACGCCTCTTGCAAAGACCCTCGCATTTACTTCTCTTACAACCCCATCTATAAATATATTAAACAACCACGGTGACATCACACATCCTTGTCTAAGGCCTACTTTTACTGGGAAAAAATTTCCCTCTTTCCTACATACTCTAACTTGAGCCTCACTATCCTCGTAAAAACTCTTCACTGCTTTCAGTAACCTACCTCCTACACCATACACTTGCAACATCTGCCACATTGCCCCCCTATCCACCCTGTCATACGCCTTTTCCAAATCCATAAATGCCACAAAGACCTCTTTAGCCTTATCTAAATACTGTTCACTTATATGTTTCACTGTAAACACCTGGTCCACACACCCCCTACCTTTCCTAAAGCCTCCTTGTTCATCTGCTATCCTATTCTCCGTCTTACTCTTAATTCTTTCAATTATAACTCTACCATACACTTTACCAGGTACACTCAACAGACTTATCCCCCTATAATTTTTGCACTCTCTTTTATCCCCTTTGCCTTTATACAAAGGAACTATGCATGCTCTCTGCCAGTCCCTAGGTACCTTACCCTCTTCCATACATTTATTAAATAATTGCACCAACCACTCAAAAACTATATCCCCACCTGCTTTTAACATTTCTATCTTTATCCCATCAATCCCGGCTGCCTTACCCTCTTTCATTTTACCTACTGCCTCACGAACTTCCCCCACACTCACAACTGGCTCTTCCTCACTCCTACAAGATGTTATTCCTCCTTGCCCTATACACGAAATCACAGCTTCCCTATCTTCATCAACATTTAACAATTCCTCAAAATATTCCTTCCATCTTCCCAATACCTCTAACTCTCAATTTAATAACTCTCCTCTCCTATTTTTAACTGACAAATCCATTTGTTCTCTAGGCTTTCTTAACTTGTTAATCTCACTCCAAAACTTTTTCTTATTTTCAACAAAATTTGTTGATAACATCTCACCCACTCTCTCATTTGCTCTCTTTTTACATTGCTTCACCACTCTCTTAACTTCTCTCTTTTTCTCCATATACTCTTCCCTCCTTGCATCACTTCTACTTTGTAAAAACTTCTCATATGCTAACTTTTTCTCCCTTACTACTCTCTTTACATCATCATTCCACCAATCGCTCCTCTTCCCTCCTGCACCCA
>NW_027195191.1:142500-232500 GCF_038502225.1 Cherax quadricarinatus | reverse complement strand
TACAAATAAAGATACCCAGATTTCACATGTGTCTAATTCTTCACCTAGTTGTTTCAAGGATTTATTGATTATATTCATGGGGAAGCGATAATCCCCTCAGGGCCATACAACGCCTGGTGAACAGGTTATCAAGGGAAGCTCCATTTATCTTAGGTAAAACAACGTATGTGTAACTAATGTAACATTGTATTGGGGCAATGTTTCACTCTCCAGGAAGTTTATTAAGCCGTTACGAACAATACATGGACACAGAAGTGTATATAAGTAACAGAGTAACATTAAAAGCATAATTATTGCAGAAGGTTGACTGGCCCATGCTGTTGGCAGTAGTAGTAGTGGTGGTGGTGGTAGTTGTAATCCTAGTAGTACTAGTAGTAGCACTAGTATTACTAGTGTTACTAGGATTACTAATATTACTAGTAGTACTAGTGCTACTACTAGTAGTACTAGTGCTACTAGTAGTAGTACTAGTGCTACTAGTAGCACTAGTACTACTACTGGTAATAGCACTAGTACTGCTAGTACTAGTAACAGTAAGTCATTGTTTCTATGTGGTGGCGGGGTTTATGGTTTTGCTTACACTTGCTAAAACTTCTGAGATGAAAAGCCTAGGTTCGAGACAAAGCCTGGTCTCAGACCGGGCCGCGGGGGCGTTGATTCCCGACATCCTCTCCAGGTATACCCTGTGTCTCCTAGTATTGTTTGGAACAGCTTGACAAAGCTCCTGGAGAGCGAAACGTTGCCACAATATAATGTCGCATTAGTTGAACCTGTGTCCTTTCACCTAACATATTGTCGGTAATTCTACTATTACAATATCTCCATTTTGTTGGAACAAAAGCCATTCATCATCAAGGATTCGATAATCAAAAGTAAATAAAACTGTTTTCGATATCGCATCAGAGTTGTCCCTAATGTTTCAGTTTGTCTTGAAAACAAGACATTGTTTATTGAGAAATGGTTTAGCGATACCGACGTGGTGTAGTGTATACTCCAAGTATATACAATACCATGTGGGGTGTGTGACAAAATATACGTGGGGTAAACAGCCAGATATTAGTATCAGGGAACTTTAAAACGCTAGCAGCCGTGACGACCGTTTCTACGGTCGTCACGTTGGACACTTCATGAAATTCGGTGAGGCTTGATTAGTCACTAAAGAAAATTTAAAACGGCCAAAGTATAAAGACACTGCCCTAAATTTTTCAATAAGACTATCCATCAAAATCCGACAGATACACTATGTCCAAATTGCTAATCAACAGGATATTACCCATTCTGGAGACCATTGTAACAAGATGTTGACAAGTCATTCTCAAACCCATGTCACCACAGTTGTACTACTATTACTGCTGTCTTCGGTGCTTTCCACCTGACACGCCATTATATATCCTCTTGTCTGAGTTATCTCTGTATTAGGAGTGAAGAAGCCACTAGTGGCGATACGTTTCCTTTAGTGTCCTGAACTGCACGTAGGTGTCCTTTTCCACAATGATTAAGTTACCGCTAAAGATGGATATCGAGTGACAATTTCACGTAAGAGGCCTTATTGATAACATAATCGTCCACACAACGCAAGGAATCCGGCGCTGGGATATACTCCATTCCATATTTCCAGCATCTGGGTAAACGCTTCACCATCCAGTGACTGACGAAACATCTACAGTAAAGATACCTAGATGTACATTTATCCAATTCTTCATTATGTCAGATGTTCCATATGGAATGGTGTATATCCCAGCGCCGGATTCCTTTGCGTTATATACGTGTGTAATTCTTTAGTGCAGTAAAAGTTGACTAACTCAGTCCCATTGTAGAGGGAAGGTGCCTTTATGTCAGTATATGGCTCTGGATTTAAAGAATTTTGGCTACCCTTCCTTGGTCTGTTGAATTTGACACATGGCTTAAATACCAACGCTCTTCTTGCCTAACTAGACAGAATTTGGCAGAGCGAAAATTTGTGTATGCAATTATTTTGCAAAAATTATTCCGACCCTAATTAAAAAAATTTCATTGTGTTTGTGGATTAGGCTAAATTAAACTGCGCTTGTTATAATAAGGTTAGGTAAGTTTTCTAAGGTTCTTTTGGTACAAAATTATTAATTTTTACATTACAAAAATGAAAAAAAAATATATCTTGAAACATAAATGAGAAAATTTTAGGAAGGATTTAATGTTAAACGAGTTCTTGCTAATTGACCAGTTTTACCTATTCGGCACGACATATATTTATATAAATGGGTGAGAATATACCACAGGTTTTAATTCCTATTTTCAGCGTGTTAATTTTTTAAAATTTGTAATCACGCGTTTTATTGTGATTTCCTCCATATTTATGGAGACACAAATGATTTATGGGAAAATAGTTATCGAACGGTGATCACAATATCCGAACTCAGAATAAACACAGAGTTGGGTATCGAAAACAATATAGGAGGCTTAATAGTTCCTGGCCTCTCCCCACGCCAAACCTCTCCCCACGCCAAACCTCTCCCCACGCCTAACCTCTCCCCACGCCTAACCTCTCCCCACGCCAAACCTCTCCCCACGCCAAACCTCTCCCCACGCCTAACCTCACCCCCCGCCGAACCTCTCCCCACGCCAAACCTCTCCCCACGCCTAACCTCTCCCCACGCCTAACCTCTCCCCACGCCTAACCTCTCCCCACGCCTAACCTCTCCCCACGCCTAACCTCCCCCCACGCCTAACCTCTCCCCACGCCAAACCTCTCCCCACGCCTAACCTCTCCCCACGCTTAACCTATCCCTACGCCTAATCTGTCTTCTTGTAATAAGGAAAGCAGATTACTAGGAATTATATCAAGAAGTACAAGCAAAAACAGACAATACCGTGACTGGAACAATACACAAATAACACGGGCATAGGAGAGTGCAGCTTACGACGACGTTTCGGTCCTGCTTGGTGTATTTACAAGTCACACTAACACGGGAAGGTAAGAGCGAAGGAATATGTAAGAGAGGGGGTCAGAGACGGGACAGAGAAAATAAATTGGAGAAATAGTGGTAAACATAATGCTGGTAGTGGTAGTAGTAGTAATAACATTAGTAATAGTAGTAGTGGAAGTAGTAGTAAGTTGGTGGAGAAGTCGTAGACAAAGAATGAAGCAAGGCGATAGTAGTAGTAACAGTAGTAATAGTAGTAACAGTAGTAATAGTAGTAGTAGTAATAGTAACAGTGGTAGTAGTGGTAACAGTGGTGGTAGTAGTAGTCGTAATATAAGTAATTGTAGTAGTAACAGTAATAGTAGTAACAGTAATAGTAGTAGTAACAGTAGTAGTAGTAGTAACAGTAGTAGTAGTAGTAGTAGTAACAGTAGTAGTAGTAACAGTAGTAGTAGTAGTAACAGTAGTAGTAGTAGTAACAGTAGTAGTAGTAATAGTATTAGTAGTAACAGTAGTATTAGTAGTAACAGTAGTAGTAATAGTAACAGTAGTAGTAACAGTAGTAACAGTAGTAGTAGTAACAGTAGTAGTAATAGTAACAGTAGTAGTAGTAGTAACAGTAGTAACAGTAGTAGTAGTAACAGTAGTAGTTGTAACAGTAGTTGTAACAGTAGTAATACTAGCAGTAACAGTAGTAATAGTAACAGTAGTATTACTAGCAGTAATAGTAACAGTAGTATTATTAGCAGTAACAGTAGTAATAGTAACAGTAGTATTACTAGCAGTAACAGTAATAGTAACAGTAGTATTACTAGCAGTAACAGTAGTAATAGTAACAGTAGTATTACTAGCAGTAACAGTAGTAATAGTAACAGTAGTATTACTAGCAGTAACAGTAGTAATAGTAACAGTAGTATTACTAGCAGTAACAGTAGTAATAGTAACAGTAGTATTACTAGCAGTAACAGTAGCAATAGTAATAGTAGTATTACTAGCAGTAACAGTAGTAGTAGTAACAGTAGTAGTAGTAACAGTAGTAGTAGTAACAGTAGTAGTAGTAACAGTAGTAATACTAGCAGTAACAGTAGTATTACTAGCAGTAACAGTAGTAATAGTAACAGTAGTATTACTAGCAGTAACAGTAGTAGTAGTAACAGTAGTAGTAGTAGTAGTAACAGTAGTAGTAACAGTAGTAGTAACAGTACTAGTAACAGTAGTAGTAGTAACAGTAGTAGTAGTAGAAGTAATAATACCAGCAGTAACAGTAGTAATAGTAACAGTAGTATTACTAGCAGTAACAGTAGTAGTAGTAACAGTAGTATTACTAGCAGTAACAGTAGTAGTAGTAGTAACAGTAGTAGTAGTAACAGTAGTAGTAGTAGTAACAGTAGTAGTAGTAGTAACAGTAGTAGTAACAGTAGTAGTAGTAACAGTAGTAGTAACAGTAGTAGTAGTAACAGTAGTAGTAACAGTAGTAGTAGTAACAGTAGTAATACTAGCAGTAACAGTAGCAATAGTAACAGTAGTATTACTAGCAGTAACAGTAGTAATAGTAACAGTAGTATTACTAGCAGTAACAGTAGTAATAGTAACAGTAGTATTACTAGCAGTAACAGTAGTAATAGCAACAGTAGTATTACTAGCAGTAACAGTAGTAATAGTAACAGTAGTATTACTAGCAGTAACAGTAGTAATAGTAACAGTAGTAATACTAGCAGTAACAGTAGTAATAGTAACAGTAGTATTACTAGCAGTAACAGTAGTAATAGTAACAGTAGTATTACTAGCAGTAACAGTAGTAATAGTAACAGCATTACTAGCAGTAGCAGTAGTAATAGTAACAGTAGCATTACTAGCAGTAACAGTAGTAATAGTAACAGTAGTATTACTAGCAGTAACAGTAGTAATAGTAACAGCATTACTAGCAGAAACAGTAGTAATAGTAACAGTAGTATTACTAGCAGTAACAGTAGTAATAGCAGCACCATCAGTTGTAGTAATGTAACAGTAGTTGAAGAGGTAGAAGTTAAATAAGTATAAAAAGCAACAGGAGTTCAGAGGTTAAACTACAGCTCTACACTTTATTATTAAATATTATGCAGCTCAGTCTTGGATTAAAATTTATTAGAGAACATTCAGAAGAAACACATAAGAAGGAACACTGCAGCAGGCCTACTGGCCCATACTAGGCACGTCTTACTCAAACCCAAACCATTAAAAAATATATTCTCCCAACCCATAACCTACGTTCTCTTGTGAGACGTAGAATGAGAGGAAACAAAATTCTGGATTTCAATACTATAAATAATATATTGGGTTTAACAACTATAAACAAAATATTGGGTTTAATATAAACAAAATATTGGGTTTAATATAAAGAAAATATTGGGTTTAATATAAACAAAATATTGGGTTTAATATAAACAAAATATTGGGTTTAATATAAAGAAAATATTGGGTTTAATATAAACAAAATATTGGGTTTAATATAAACAAAATATTGGGTTTAATATAAAGAAAATATTGGGTTTAATATAAACAAAATATTGGGTTTAATATAAACAAAATATTGGGTTTAATATAAACAAAATATTGGGTTTAATATAAACAAAATATTGGGTTTAATAGAAACACAATATTGGGTTTAATATAAATAAAATATTGGGTTTAATAATTAGAAATAAAATATTGGATTTAATAACTATAAACAAAACCCTGGGTTTAATAGCTATAAAGCAAAATACTGGGTTTAATAGCTTTAAACAAAATACTGGGTTTAATAACCATAAACACAATACTGGGTTTAATAACCATAAACACAATATTGGGTTTAATAACTATAAACAAAACACTGGGTTTAATAACTATAAACAAAACACTGGGTTTAATAACTATAAACAAAACACTGGGTTTAATAACTATAAACAAAACACTGGGTTTAATAACTATAAACAAAACACTGGGTTTAATTGCTAGAAATTTCTAGCTGAAAACAGTAGATACAATATTGACTATAAAACATTCCCAAAACCTTAATTTTGTATATGGTTACAAGTTTTGTTTCCAAAATTGCAAAAAAATAGACTTCGGTAAACCGAAAAACCGGAGATTATTGATAAGCGCTAAATCCGTATGAGATTCTCTGCTCCCGCCTGGGAGGTCTTGGGGTTTAATTAATATGGGAAGGTAGAGTGAACATCGCTTGTGTCATAGGTTTAGTTTAAACGAGATGCGGTTATAAACGAAGCTCACGTGAAGGTAAATGTAACGTAATTCACTTGTTCCTTAAAAATGTAACGTAATTCACTTGTTCCTTAAAAATGTAACGTAATTCACTTGTTCCTTACGTAATTCACTTGTTCTACCTTAAAAATGTAACGTAATTCACTTGTTCCTTAAAAATGTAACGTAATTCACTTGTTCCTTAAAAATGTAACGTAATTCACTTGTTCTTCCTTAAAAATGTAACGTAATTCACTTGTTCTACCTTAAAAATGTAACGTAATTCACTTGTTCCTTAAAAATGTAACGTAATTCACTTGTTCCTTAAAAATGTAACGTAATTCACTTGTTCCTTAAAAATGTAACGTAATTCACTTGTTCTACCTTAAAAATGTAACGTAATTCACTTGTTCCTTAAAAATGTAACGTAATTCATTTGTTCTTCCTTAAAAATGTAACGTAATTCACTTGTTCTACCTTAAAAATGTAACGTAATTCACTTGTTCCTTAAAAATATAACGTAATGTAACGTTATTCACTTGTTCATTAAAAATGTAACGTAATTCACTTGTTCCTTAAAAATATAACGTAATTCACTTGTTCTTCCTTAAAAATGTAACGTAATTCACTTGTTCTTCCTTAAAAATGTAACGTAATTCACTTGTTCCTTAAAAATGTAACGTAATTCACTTGTTCCTTAAAAATGTAACGTAATTCACTTGTTCTACCTTAAAAATGTAACGTAATTCACTTGTTCCTTAAAAATGTAACGTAATTCACTTGTTCCTTAAAAATGTAACGTAATTCACTTGTTCCTTAAAAATGTAACGTAATTCACTTGTTCTACCTTAAAAATGTAACGTAATTCACTTGTTCCTTAAAAATGTAATGTAATTCATTTGTTCTTCCTTAAAAATGTAACGTAATTCACTTGTTCTACCTTAAAAATGTAACGTAATTCACTTGTTCCTTAAAAATGTAACGTAATTCACTTGTTCCTTAAAAATGTAACGTAATTCACTTGTTCTTCCTTAAAAATGTAACGTAATTCACTTGTTCTACCTTAAAAATGTAACGTAATTCACTTGTTCCTTAAAAATGTAACGTAATTCACTTGTTCTTCCTTAAAAATGTAACGTAATTCACTTGTTCTACCTTAAAAATGTAACGTAATTCACTTGTTCTTCCTTAAAAATGTAACGTAATTCACTTGTTCTACCTTAAAAATGTAACGTAATTCACTTGTTCTACCTTAAAAATGTAACGTAATTCACTTGTTCCTTAAAAATGTAACGTAATTCACTTGTTCCTTAAAAATGTAAGATAATTCACTTGTTCTTCCTTAAAAAGCGAGAGCTAATACGAAATCTCATTCATATCTTCAAGATAAAGTTAATGAGACACAAATTCTTTGAGGTGAAAGAATTGTATTAAACTTCCAGGTAAGAGGTCAAGTATAGATAAGTAATTTTAACTTGTAGATATATAGATCACTAACCCACGTAGGCAGTGACGCACGCAACCACTCTCTCTCTCTCTCTCTCTCTTTCACACACACACACACACACACACACACACACACAGTTTTCAGGAAGTGGAATAGTCTGGGAAGTGATGTAGTGGACACAGGATCTATACATAGCTTTAAGGAGAGGTATGATAAAGCTCATAGAGCAGGCAGAGTGACTGAGTAGCGACCAGTGAAGAGGCGGGGCCAGGAGCTGAGACTCGACCCCTGCAACCACAACTAAATGAGTACACACACACACACACACACCTAGTAGCGACCAGTGAAGAGGCAGGTCCAGGAGCTGTGACTCAACTCCTTCAAGTACACACACAGCACTCAGGAGCTGTCAGTTGACCTCTGTAATTACACATAGCTGAGTACATACAAGTAAGTACACAAACGCAGCCAAGAGCTGTGAATAGACCCTGCAACTACACGAGTGCACACACACACACACTCCTTTAAAGAGGGATATATAGCCGAAGAACGAAAAGGGAATGTCGTTTTAAACAGGAACGACAGCGGGCAGCGAGGGGACTGAAGGAAAGGAAGGAGATAAGAAGTCCTTTGCAGGAGTACTATCAGGCCCCCAGGTGGTCCAGGAAATGTTAAGGGAAGCAGCAATGGAGATGATTAAATCGGAACCAGACACACAAAGGGAAAGGAAATGGGAAGCGTAGAGGAAGGGGTCAATAATTATTCACGGGTTTCAGAAGGCTGAAGGAGGAGGAAAAAGCGACCGATATAAACAAGAGAGAAGAATATGACCGAAATGATAAATATTCAGTGAATTGGGAGACATCCGAGGGGAAAAAATCGCCAAGTCATATTGATATTCATGACAGAAATGGTACGAAACGTCATCTTGCAGCAAAATTCACGGTTAAAGACCTAACAGTATTACCAGTGTTTGTACCACAACAACGACAGGACACGATAAGAACGGGGGGAAGAGTATAAAGATGCAAGGGACAGGAAGGAGAGACAAAGTAGGCATCAAAAGCCCAGATTCGAAAGGACCACCAAATATAGCCATCCACAGGACCCCCTCAGCCCCTACCACCCTTCCTCAACCAAACACAATAACCCAAAACAGATCATACTCCTCACCAACAGCCTGCTTTCCCAGCACCAACACCACCTTTACAGCAGCCTCTCATAGTATCCTACCCTGCCTCCCACTCTCCCAGCCCTCACCAACTTCACCCCTCTGAATACAGTACTGGAAAAGAAACTGAAGGTATGGTACACCAACGGAGACGAAATAACAAGTTTGAAGAGTGGCATCAACCAATCACGGAAGCATTCCCAGACACCACAGCACTCACAGAAACAAAACTCAAGGGGATGATAACAGACATGATCTTCCCGATTGGATATCAGATCCCAAAGAAGGACAGAGTTGCAATACTCATCAAACCAAGTGGAGTTCTCAGGGGTTGTAAGGAATCGACAGAGACTACATAGTAGGAACACTTTAGACGGGGGGTCCCAAGGTTATCAAAGTGATGTGCGACAGGCCAAGAATAGGAGGAGGACAGGACAAGAGTACGATGAGAGCAACAGAACAATGGTACACACACTAGCTGAGGTGGCCAGGTCTCAGATGGGCAAGGTATAGTTATTATTTATGGAGGATTTCAACCACGGGACCGACTGGGAAAACCTGAAGCCACATAGAGGGGTACCAGGAACGTGGGAGGCTAAGATGCTGGAGGCAGTACTGGAAATTCTCATGCACCAACACGTTAAAGACACAACCAGAGAGAGAGGAGAGGACGAACCACCATGGCTGGACCTCATATTCACCTTGAGCAGTTCGGATATTAAGGATATTATATATGAAAGACCCCTGTGTGCTACTGATCACGTTATCCTCAGTTTCGAATACAAAGTAGAGTGAACGGTGGAGAGTGAAGCAGTACGATGATGGAAGAAGCCAAACTTCAAAAGAGGGGACTACACAGGCACGAGGCAATTCCTGCATGAGGTGCAGTAGGGAAGAGAACTAGAGGGAAAGACAGTAAATAATGAAGGAACACACGACCACAAAATGAAGGGAGGTAGAGTAGTTTTTACCCAAGAGCACCAGAAACAATGGGAAGACCAGAGTGAGCCCATGTGTAAAGAGGCCAAATCCATGTGCGCTAGAACATGGAAAATGTATAGAAGGCATAGGACTCAGAAAAAATAATGAACTGAGCCGAAGAGCCACAAACAAATATGCATGGATAAGGAGGAACAGCGACAGTATAAGAATGACATAGCATTGAAAGTCAAATCTAGCCCTAAGCTGTTATGCAGCCACATCAGGAGGAAAAACAACTGTCAAGGATTAGGTAATCAGGCTGAGGAAGGGAGCTCACAAGAAATGATCAGGAAGTACATTATGAGGTCAGCACGGGATTTATTGAGGTATTCTCGGTGAAGACGGAAAGGCTTCCAGCAATCCAAGGTAGTAGGGTACACCAACAAGTGCTGGACACATTACACACAACCGAGGAGGAAGTGAAGAAACCGCTATACAAACCAGATACCTTGAAGGCTGCTGGCCCAGATAACATCTCTCAATGGGTCACAACTCATCTATCGAACCAAGGCAACTACATGAGGTGTGGAAGATAGCAAACATAGTCCCAGTTTAAAAGAAATAAGACAGGCAGCATTAAACTACAGGCCTGTGTCACTGACGTGTATACATGTATAGAATGTAGAATGAAGAGGAAGATTATGAAAGAGTAACAGAAGACACGAGACAGAAGGATGAGTAGAATGCATTATCTTGGACTGTTAGAAGGCTTTCAACCCAGTTCCACACAAGAGAGTAGTGCAAAAGCTAGAGGAGCAGTCAGGAATAACAGTTAAGGCACTGCAGTAGATCACAGAATATCTGACAGGAATGAAATAACGAGTAATGGTACGTGACGAGGTGTCAGAGTGGGCTCATGTGTCGAACGCTGTTCCACAAGGGTCGGTCCTAGGGCCGGTACTGTTTCTGGTATATGTGAATGACATGGCTTTAGATATAGATTCAGAGGTGTTCCTGTTTGCAGACGACATGAAGCTAATGAGAATTTAAGAGGATGAAAATCAGGTTGGACTGCAAAGGGATCTGGACAGGTTGCAAACCGGATCCGACAAAAGGATATTGGAGTTTAATCCCACCAAATGCAAAATTATGAAGATTTTGAAAGGACAAATTAGACCGCTGATGGAGTACATGCTAGGGGGTCAACGACTGCAGACCTCACTCATGAAAAAAGGTCTTGGGGTGAGTATCATACCGAACACATTCCTGAGGCGCACATTAAATAACTGCATCAGCATATGACCGCCTGGCAAACTTAAAAATAGTGTTTTGTCATCTAAGTAATGAGTCATTCAGGCCACTGTACAACGTGTATGTCAAACCCATGTTGGAGTATGCAGCCCCCTATGGAACCCACACCTGATCATACACACAAAAAAATTAGAGAAAGTGCAAAGGTTTTCAACAAGAATAGTACCGGAGATGAGGTGTATGGCCCATGAGAGAAGTTAAGGAAACTCCGCCTGACAACACTGGAGGAGAGAAGGGATTGGGAGGACATGATAACATATAAAATGCTAAGAGGAATTGACAAAGGTGTAGAGGGGCAGAATGTTTCAGATATGGGAAACAAGAACAAGGGACCACAACAGAAAGCTGAAAACTCAAATGGCTCACAGGGATGTTAGGAAGTAATTCTTCAGCGTTAGAATTGTTAGGAAGTGGAATAACAGATTTAAGAAGAGGTGCGACAAAACTCTTGGAGCAGGGAGCGTATGGCCCTAGTAGTGATCAGCGAAGAGGCTACCAGGAGCTGCTATACGACCCCTACAACCAAAAATAGGTGAGTACACACACACACACGCACACACACACACACACACACACACACACACACACACACACACTCATCCCAAGTCTTTCTCAACACATGTAAAAGCTTCTCCTTAATTAAGGTTTCGTTCTCTCTTAAAAAACCGAGATGCTTCACAGGCGTCGTATCTCCCACCAGAGGATTTTCCCTCTCCATTTTTCTTCAAAGTTTTGGAGTGGTCAAAAAAAAGGGGCTGTGCTGATTAAATTACACAGTCTACCCAAAAACCGGCATTTCTTTGGACTACAAAATGACCCACGTGACTTCACCTTGCACACACTATCCACTTCCTCTCTGAGACGCGAAGAATTTTAATAAGATATTCTGTGTTCCACTCATTAGTAGGTCGCTGGTCGTAGTTATAATGATGCATTTTTTCTCCTCGAAGTGATACAAGCGGTATATAATTTTTCTCTAAATAAATTTACTGGGGAAAACTTGTGTCGTAAAACTTACAAAGATATTATTTTTTATTATTAAAACAAAGGTCAAAGGTCTTTTTTAAACCATTTAAAACTGACATTTCCACATGGTTCAGCAATGTTTATTTTATATAAATATTGGATAAAATTATGGGCAATGTGTTTTAAAAAAAGGTGCAAGTAATAACATTTATTACAGCTACATTTCACTCCATCGACCCCATGCCCAGCCCTTCTAGGGTAGGGTAGGTGCCTGAGCCGGAGCTTGCAGCTCATAAGACTGTCATTCCCATTTGCCCCCTTGGGGCGGGGATGGCAGACCAGAGAGGCCTAGCTTGTGGCTAGGCCTGGGGACAGTTGGTCCCAAAGATGAGGAGGTACTTGTGCCTCCTCCCATGGGAGACTTAGGTCTTAGACACTCCCTAAAGAGGGAGCCAAGTCCGGGCCACCACTTGGACAAGGCCCGGGCCGGGAGAATACCAGGAGTTTTATCATGACTTGATAAAGTTCCTGGAGAGCGAAACATAGCAGGGACGAATGTTTCATGATGTACTCTTGTCCTTTTACTTAATAAAGATGATCTTAACTTTGTCAAGTTGGAAAAAACGCAAAAATCTCAGATATATTAATGCGCAATTATTTTAGACCTAAATTTAAGTCGAGTACATATAGACCATAAAGGTTCCTATAGTCGTTGATGGTCTGTACTGAGTTGCTATTAGGTATCAACGTTTCTAGACTGATCCTTGTAAGGTATGAAGTTGAAGTGACACAGCAGACCAAAATTAAAACCTATCAATGACACCTCATGTACTCGACTGAGTATATAGTGCGTAATCAAGTCACTGTGTAAATATAGGCAGACCACCGCGTGAGTGTGCCTATTACAACCTAGGTACTCAAAGGTCTGTTATCCTGGGTGTAAAGGGAGCAAAATAAACACAGCAGAAAAAAATTTAATATTATCCTTCAAATAAAAGACAGTATGTACACTATATACACTATGTACAGTAATACGTATTAGTGCACGCCACGGTAATCAAGTCAAAATTCGCAGCCAATAGAAAGCAGACCACCGCGTTTCAACCAGCTCTAGAATGGAAATGACAATTTTAAAAACGTGATTGGTAACCACGTCACCTTCACAATTGCCAGGTCCACCTTTTCATTGGCTGAATCTAAATACTAATCTTACGATGGGGCCCCATTAGAGCTTTAGATCCTTAGTATCTGGTTTGCTGGTTGAGGAGGCAGCCTGTGTGAGCGCGTTAACATGCTCCGAATAAAGATTACATATTCTTTGCACGCAACAATGCCTTTAGCACACCATTTTCCTGACAGATTCAACAAGTACCAGGACAACTTTTGTATAGATGACAGTGCCCCGTGCCATGCATAAATTATTTACTAAATTAGTGATTTTTTTCATACTTTAATGACTAGCCTGAAAAAATCATGGAAGGAACGGGTTCCTAAACCCTAAAACCTTTAATGCCATTAAGATCTCACACTGAGGGTCTGGGATAGATCCCTGGCACGGGTGACACGTTGGGTATGTTTTTTAAACATCTGCTGCTGCTGTTTCCCAAGCAACAAGTAGATCCCTCTGTGTTGTGAGGCAAGATTAACTTAAGTTGCTGCGGGATAAGATTAACCTAAGTTGCTGGGTGACAAGATTACCCTAGTTACTGGGGGACAAGATTACCCTAAGTTGCTGGGAAACAAGATTACCCTAAGTTTCTGGGGGACAAGATTAACCTAAGTTGCTGGGGGACAAGATTAACCTACGTTACTGGGGGACAAGATTAACCTAAGTTGCTGGGGGACAAGATTAACCTACGTTGCTGGGGGACAATATTAACCAAAGTTGCTGGGAGACAAGATTAACCTACGTTGCTGGAAGACAAGATTAACCTGCGTTGCTGGGGGACAAGATTAACCTAAGTTGCTGGGAGACAAGATTAACCTAAGTTGCCCAAAATCCTCTGCTTTCTATTATGCCAATGACGTCAGCCATGGTCTGTATCAATTGTTCGGTGTACTTGTAGAAATAACGATTATTATTAGTAATATTATTAATTATAAGCAGATGTGGGAGGGTATTGACCTCATCCTCCAAGATAGAATTATCACGAAAGTTAATTCTACGAAATATTACCTTAGATGAACAACATATGTTTCAATATATTTAAAACAAAAGATTACGTTGAGCAGTCTTATTTTCTGAACAATCTGGTTGTGTGTGCATATTTATAAAAAAAGTATATTCACTACATGTACAAGGTATACAGACCATAGCTGACATCAGTGACATACTGCTGTACAGAAAGCCCCTTGTTGTGCTGAGCATTTCAGGCAAATTAGGTCAGTTTTGTCCCGGTAGACTAACACCCAGTATTACAACCCAAGAATCCAAATGGCCTGTTATCCCGGGTGTAATGGGAGCAAAATAAACACAGCAGAAAAAGTTTACTTATATTATCCTTCACCAATTTAGAATAGCAATATGTACACTATGTACAGTGATAAGTATAGTGCACTCCACGGTAAGCAAAGCAGAAATAGAAGCCACAAGATAGCAGACCGTGCTTCAACCAGCTCTAGAATGGGAATGACAAGGGCAGACAGGAGAGCGGTACCCACATAACCTCTGCGATTGCCAAAACCATCATCTTATTGGCTAGAACCTGGTCACTAGTTGAACGACGGGGCCCCATCATCAACTCTTAGCAACCTGGTTCGCTGGTTGGGGGAGATAGCCTGTAAATGAGGGTGTGTACATGCGCCGAATAAAGGTTACGTACTCTTTGCATGCCACACCCAGGTACCCATTTTACTGATGGGTGAACAGGGACATTAACAGCAGGTGCCTTATGGAAACACGTTCCTAATGTTTTCCAGCCGTACCTTAGGAAATACGAACTCCGGACCTCAGTGATCGAGCTACGGGACACCAACTGTACGCCTACTGTAATGATTTGTCATACAGAAGAGTCGGAAGCAAATGGTTTTCTAAGACAGGGTTGTCTAATCTTTAATGGCTTGTGCATCGTCAAAAGAAATAAATCAGATCCTATGGTCTCATAAAATTGTTGTCAAACCCTGTGTAAAAAAAAAAAAAAAAAAAAAAAAAACAAGAGTGAATTAACATCTAAAATATAGTGAACTCACAGTACATTAACATCTAAAATATAGTGAACTCACAGTACATTGTAGATTTGTAGAATGAAAATGCTCTGGTCATCATAAAAATGTGTATATTCAAAGGTGAGCTAAATATAAATTCCCCACTTGGCTGAAATTAACAAAAACATGAGTCACTGAGTTTTATCAGAAAAAAATAACATTTGAGCAGCACTTCTGGTGTTGCGTCTTACTTATGAGCAATATAAATCAAGCAATATAAATCAAGGTCTGGTTGTCTAAACAACCTGAGGTTTTCTCGGTTTCATCATGGTCTTGGTTGATTATTTATTCTCATTTATAATATTTTCCATAATTTATCGACATGCAATATTTTAGTAGAATTAATAAAATATTCCTTCCTAAAAAAGTAGTTTAAAATACTATCGTATCTTAGGAATTGTTCATGGGTTCCATATTGTAGCTCCGATCACCCCAAAAAAAGGTGTAAATGACCCCAGTTGGACATAACTAGTCTAGGGTAATTGTACTGATGTAATTGATATCACCCCCAAGTAGGTGTAAGCAACCCCAGTTGGACATAACTAGTCTAGGGTAATTGTACTGATGTAATTGATATCACCCCCAAGTAGGTGTAAGTAACCCCAGTTGGACATAACTAGTCTAGGGTAATTGTACTGATGTAATTGGTAATTGTACTGATGTAATTGGTATCACCCCCAAATAGGTGTAAGTAACCACAGTTGGACATGACTAGTCTAGGGTAATTGTACTGATGTAATTGGTATCACCCCCAAATAGGTGTAAGTAACCCCAGTTGGACATAACTAGTCTAGGGTAATTGTACTGATGTAATTGGTATCACCCCCAAATAGGTGTAAGTAACCCCAGTTGGACATAACTAGTCTAGGGTAATTGTACTGATGTAATTGGTATCACCCTCAAGTAGGTGTAAGTAACCACAGTTTGACATTAGCCTAAAGTAACTGGTATTTATAGCTTGACAAATGGATACTGGAGTACAATTTACTGAAAACTGGAATCCCTTCTATGGATGGAATGACATACCAGTGTGATTGAGTATATTTATCTAGTGCTGGTATTGAAACCTTAGCTAGTTCGGTTGATGGTACTTCGAATTAAAAACAAAAGTAAAAGGTGAGAGTTTAAAAAAAAATGTTATAAGGACTTTGCCACTAACAGTTACCAAAATAGCGAAGAAAATAAAAATTTTGATAATCTCAAGCAATTCAATTTAAAAGAAGCAATTTCAGAAACATCATAAGATAATGAGAATAACTTAATAGTAAAAAGACAAAGACGAATAATGAAAGGACAAATAAAATATTTTTAACTTTTACACAAATATCAAAGCAGTAGGAATAAACTAAACGAGTTAAGATTAATATTATGTGTATGAAATGTTGATATTATTGCAATATCCGAGCCATTGTGCAACATGAGTCGGGAAAAAGCTTGTCGAATGCAATATTCAAGAGTTTCAATAATTCAATATTAACAGAAACAAAGGGATAGGAGGGTGTGTAGCACAATATGCCGGAGTAAACTTGAATTACTGCGTAAAAACAATAGCGAGGACAAAGGTAGAGATTGAATGGACAAATAGAACATAAAATGATACTTTTGGAACTGTTATACTGATTCGGAAATATACTGTGAGGGGAGTTATAAACCTTGATAATAAATACCGATAATCTGGATTTGTAATAAAGTTGGTAGAATTACCGACAATATGTAAAGTAAAAGGACACAAGTGCAACTAATGTGACATTTATTGTGGCAACGTTTCGCGAAACGTTGCCACAATAAATGTCACATTAGTTGCACTTGTGTCCTTTTACTAATCTGGATTTGAAAGACACATGAGAAAGCACTAGGACATATTTATTAAAAAAAAAGTTTCGGTCCTGGGAAGTGATCAAGGTCACATTCTCTAAAAAATACGTTCTAGTCTTTGGTCACGTGTCTTTGTAAGCAGTAAGAGGGTTACCCCGGCACATGCCTTATACTGATGCTTCATCTTCGAGGCTTCAAAACACGAAATTGCTTCATTTCCGAGAGATTTTGATTTCAAGTTGATTAGAATTATTTTAATGAAAGTCTAGAGGCCCACAACTTCCTAGAGATTGTCTAGCAGTTGCGACACAACCAGAGGTAATAACCAGCTCCACCTAGTACTGGCAAATAATTAGGCACTCGTAAGAAATCTAGAGGTCACCATAGAGCTTGATGCAAGTGACTAAAGGACTATAACTTTTATTATTATGTGGAAGCATAATGGTAAGGAGATTGAAGTCAAGGTCTCAGCTATTCTCTTTCGGAAATTTGCGGTGTACGCAGATACCCACAGGTAAAAGGCAAACCTATGACGACGCTACGATCCGTTACGGCCGACGTTGGGCCGAAACATCACTAACTTGTACGCTCGTGTTATTTGTGCACTATATACACACACACACCTTTTCGCTGGCCGCTGCTAGTTCCAAGTCAAGAAATTAGAGAAAGTGCAAAGGTCTGCAGCAAGACTAGTCCTGGAGCTAAAGGGTATGTCTTAGAAGAAGAGGTTAAGGGAAATCAACCTGACGACTCTGGAGGACAGGATGGTTAGCGCTGACATGATGACATAAAATTCTGAAATGAATTCACAAGGTGGACAGAGACAGAATGTTTCATAGATGGGACACAACAACGAGAAATCACAACTGGAAGATGAAAATTCAGATGAGTCATAGGGATATTAGGAAATATTTCTTCAGCCATAGAGATGTAAGGAAATGGAAGAATCTGAAGAGTGATGGAAGAGTGAACCTAGTGGCTACTAGCAAAGAGGCGGGTCAGGACCTGTGCGTCAACCCCTGCAACCACAAATATGTACAAACAGGCGAGTACACACACACACTCGAGATTTAAGGAAGTATTTACAGAGGAGACAGAAAGGACTCTGGGAAGACAGAACAGAGGAGGACACCAACAAGGGATATACCAAGAAGTGTTGGACGAAATACACACAACCGAGGAGGAGGTGAAGCTGCTAAGTGACTGATACCTCAAAGGCGGTGGGACCGGACAATATAGCTCCTTGGGTCCTTAGAGGGAGCAGAGACGCTGTGTGTGCCACTAACCACAATTTTCAACACATCCCTTGAAACTGGGCAACTTCTTGAGGTATGGAAGACGGCAAATGTAGACCACATTTTTAAGAAAGGAGACAGACACGAGGCACTAAAATATAGACCAGTGTCACTGACGGGTATAGTATGCAAAATAATGGAGAGGATTATCAGGAGAGTGGTGGAACACCTGGAAAGGAACAAGATAATAAACGACAACCAGCACGGATTCATGGAAGGAAAATCCTGTCACAAACCTACTGGAGTTTTGTGACAAGGTAACAGAAGAAAGACACGACAGAAAGGGGTGGGTTGATTGCATCTTCTTGGACTGCAAAAAGGCCTTCGATACAGTTCGATACTGTTCTTGCTGTTGAACAGCGGTTTAGTGCCGATGGAGGTAGCGTAGGTAGCAATGATACGGCCGTGGACTAGTTTGGCTTTAATTGGATAGGAGTGAGTACACAACGGGTCGACGCCCGTCAACACCATCGGTCGACGCCAGCCAACATCATCCGTCGCCAACCAACGCACCTGCTGGCCTAAAGAGTTATCTGTTACTCCCAGCGTCTTGACGTGGCCTGAGATAGATCTTCGTCCTAGATTTTTCCCACAAAATCTGGACATAGGCGTCACGGCGTCATCTCCAGCCTTAGCAGTCACGTGTTCACCTCATCACCCTCTCTACAGCCCTTCAACACTCTCCTGCACCATTCTCCTGCCTCCTACAGCGTCCCTACGCCCTTCTCAGCTACAAAAAGTAGAGGTGAGGTCGTTTAGTGTGTTGGCTTCGCGTGGCTCCACGCGTGACCACGAGGCAGCTCTGTGGTTGGTTGATACCCTAGTCAGCGTGTAAACACACCCGCCTCCTCTACAACCTTCTCTGCTACGCAACTACGTCCATCTCGCCGTCCGTGTGTGTTGTGTTCTTCCCAGTTTCCTCCAAGAAGTTCTACCTGGCTTAACCACGTGGAGACCCAGTTGGCTTAGCCCCTAAGCCAGCCTAGTTCAGCCCCCACGCCGTCTACAGCAGCTCGTGACTCATCAATGTGTCTACAACTACTCAGCGTCTACGCATCTTCAGCCAGTGCAGTTTTTTTTTGTGTTGCCCAGTTAAACTTTTCTTTCCCTTGCTGTTACATTCCCAGTTCATCACCAGTTTTGTTTTTCCCCAGTGATTAGTTACAGTAAAACCTCCTCGTACCAGTTCATAGTTTCACCTAAGTTTGTTTTTAGCACGTTCGAGTAGTGCAGTAAATGTTTTGTTCTCCGTGTGCTGAAGCCGCAGTCAGTCAGCGCGCCCAGACACGCTTGCAAGTGTAAACAAACCACGCACAGCGGTGACGCCGAGTTAGCCATGTTTTCTTATATATTCTACCTTCACAGAGTTACCCGGCCTTTCCTGTTCTTCCCAAGTCCATTCTGATATTTTTTCCTACGACATTGAAGCCCCATAGCAGCGTACAAATGCTACGAGGCGTGTAGTGTTACTAGAGCATCACTGAAAGTTCCAGGACCTGCAGCACCAGTACCTTCGTCCATCTCCTGCACTCAAAGTTAAGTAAACAGTGACTTACCTAGCATTTCCTAATATTTTGTGACATTATTTAACTGTCCTGCACCAATACAGTTGTCGCTGAAGCCATACTTCAGTACATTGTTCAGTTTTAGTCATCAGTGTACACTTTGTACATTTATTTTGCACTCCTACATTTTAAATTACAGTATATTATTCCGCATCTTGCGCCTCAGTTGTCATTGATTTAAATTGTTCAGTGTTAACCATTTATGCAATTTACCTCTCACATACAGTTTGCAAGTAATTCCTGTGCTGTTATTTTGTTAGTTGCACCTGCAAGTTAGCCACAGATTGTTGACAACTCTGCACTGTTTTGTTTGTTAGTGTGTTTTTTTTTTCTTTTAATAGGTGTAATCTTCAAGTACTTAAGTATTAGTTTATTCTACCTTCAGTGATACAATCTGTGCCTAGCCCATTACACTTTTCTCCTGTTTCCCCATTTATTTGCTCTCCATATATTCTATGTTTTATCTGTGAATATTCACCAATGTGCATTGCATTTTGCTATTTTGTATGCCCAAGTCATTGAGTGCATTTTTGGGAACGTGCTTATTTACCATTAATTACCAAAATTACTTGAGAAGTTCATTAATTTTGACCTAGAGATTGTGTAATTTTTGCTTTTGCCAGTGTACACCCTGCTAACACCAGTCTCTTCGGAGGCGTGGGTTCGTATCCCACCGCTGCCACCACTGTTATTACTGTTCTTGCTGTTGAACAGCGGTTTTGTAGGCTCACCCTGGTCAGTGGGAGGCTGGGCTCATTCGCTCTCACTCCCAGGCCGACCGACTTGATAGACACAAGTGCTCCCCCTCCACGGACTGGCTTGCGGTCACTCCCTCACACTGCCCGTTGTGTACTCACTCCTATCCAATTAAAGCCAAACTAGTCCACGGCCGTATCATTGCTACCTACGCTACCTCCATCGGCACTAAACCGCTGTTCAACAGCAAGAACAGTAATAACATTTAATGCAAAAGTTAGAATATCAGGAACATATAACAGGAAGGGCACTACAATGGATTAGAGAATACCTGACAAGGAGGCAACAACGAGTTATGGTATGTGATGAGGTATCAGAGTGGGCGCCTTTGACGAGCGGGGTCCCACAGGGGTCAGTCCTAGGACCAGTGTTATTTTTGGTTTATGTTAACGACATGATGAAAGGGATAGACTCAGAAGTGTTCCTGTTCGCAGATGTGAAGTTAATGAGAATTAAATCAGATGAGGATCAGGCAGGACTACAAAGAGACCTGGACAGACTGGACACCTGGTCCAGCAACTGGCTTCTCGAATTTAACCCCACCAAATGTAAAGTCATGAAGATCGGGGAAGGCCAAAGAAGACTGTAGAGTATAGGCTAGGTGCCCGAAGACTTTAAACCTCACTCAAGCAGAAAGATCTTGGGGTGAGTATAATACCGAGCACATCTCCTGAAGCGCATATCAACCACATAACTGCTGCAGCATATTGGCGCCTGGCAAACCTGAGAATAGTGATCCGATATCTCAGTAAGGAATCGTTCAAATCTCTGTACACCGCGTACGTCAGGCCCATACTGGAGTATGCTGTACCAGTTTGGAACCCACAACGGGCCAAGCACGTCAGTAAACTAGAGAAAGTGAAAAGGTTCGCATCGCTATTGGGTCAGTGTTCGCATCGCTATTGGGCCGTGCGGACGTGCTGCGCAGTAGCTCCTGATTGAGTTGGCATTTGCGCAGTGTTGACGTGTACTTGGCTCTGTGAAGACCTGTTTGCGCGCTCTCTAGAATTGAAGCAAGATGCCCTCCATCGAGCAACTTTACCAACAGCTTAAGGAAGAATTGAGGTTGGCGAATTTGGAAATTCGGCGATTGACCGAGGAGAACAAGAAGATTCGTAGTAGTCCTCCTGTTTTGAGTCCTCAGGTCAGGAAGGGAAACTGGTCAGTGGCTGGACAGCAGGGAAAGAAGTTGACGATCAAGAAGACGAATGGAAAGGTAGAAACGATGAAGAAGAAAGAGACTGCCGTGGAAACTGTTGTGGAAACATCCAATACATTCTCAGTGCTACCCGACGAATGTGAGTTGACTACTGGGAACGACACGACGAAAGACATTAAGGAAGGTAAGAATATTGTTGTTGTTGGGGATAGCCAAGTTAGGTATATGGATAGGGCGTTCTGCTTGAAGGACAGGAGTAGGAGACAGAGAGTTTGCTTTCCTGGGGCTGGGATGGAGGATATTGTTAGCCGTCTGGATGACATCATGAGAGGTAATGGGAGCAATCCTATTATCTGTCTCAGTGCTGGAGGCAACGATGTTGGCAGACATAGGAGTGAAGACCTGATTAGCAGGTATAGGTCAGCAATAGAAATAATTAGAAGTAAGGGTGGGAACCCTCTCGTATGTGGTATTTTGCCAAGGAGGGGAGTTGGAAGTGAATGGTTGTCCAGGGCAATTGGTGTCAATTGCTGGCTGGACAAATACTGTAAGGAAAATGCGGTAACATTCATTGACAACTGGGACCTCTTCTATGGCAGAAATGACATGTATGCTAGGGATGGGGTTCACTTATCTAGGTGTGGGGTGGGAGCACTGGCAACTGCAGTGGAGGGAGCAGTTAGGACTTTAAACTAGGAATAGTTAGTGGTATGGGTTTTGGCAGGAAAACAGTGAAGTCCCAGTGTAGTAATATTACGAGTTCTAGGGGAACTAGTAATAATAAGAACGAGATAGATATTGAAAAGCCAGGGACCTTGGGTGATAAGGACGGTAATAGGTTTAGTAGAAAAATAGAAATGAGCAGGAAGGGTAAAGAGAAAGGAGAGTCTTTCAATGTTTATTATGCTAATTGCCGTAGTGCTAGGAATAAGATGGACGAGTTGAGATTAGTTGCTAGTGTAGGTAACATTGATGTATTTGCCTTAACTGAGACGTGGTTTAATTCAAAAAGTCGGGACATGCCTGCGGAATGTCATATTCAGGGTTTTAAATTGTTCCAAGAAGATAGAAGTATTGGGAGGGGGGGTGGGGTGGCATTGTATGTCCGAGATCGCTTGAACTGTTGCATAAAAACGGGTATTAAGTCTGAAGTAACACATACAGAGTCTGTTTGGATAGAATTTTCAGAGGGGCATGAAAAACTGATTTTAGGAGTGATATACCGTCCCCCTAACTTAGATAGGGACCAAGGGAAACTACTATGGGAGGAAATTGTTAAGGCCACAAGGCACGATAATGTAGTAATTCTAGGAGACTTTAACTTTAGTCATGTTGATTGGAATTTCTTGACTGGGAATTTAGAATCGTACGACTTCTTAGAAGTATTTCAGGATTGTTTTTTGAAGCAGTTTGTGACAGAACCTACAAGGGGAAATAACCTGCTTGACTTAGTTATGGCAAACAATGAATCCCTTGTTAATAATTTAGAAATTTCAGAGGAACTGGGTGCTAGCGACCACAAATCAATTACATTTAGCATTGAATGGAAGTACGATAGTAGCAATAACTCAGTAACAGTCCCAGATTTTCGCTTAGCAGATTACGATGGGCTTAGAGAACACTTATCATCTGTTGACTGGGGTAACGAAGAGAGCTATCAATATGACAGTTTTCTGAACACTATACATGCTGCTCAAAGAGCGTTTATCCCATATAAAGAAATTAGATCAAATAGAAATGACCCAAAATGGATGAATAATATGCTCAAATATCTACTAGGGCATAAGAAAGGAATTTATAGGCGTATCAAAAGAGGTGAGGGTCATCTTATGAATCAGTATATTGACATTAAGAGGGACATTAAAAAGGGGATAAGAAAAGCTAAAAGGGACTATGAAATTAAAGTTGCTAGGGATTCTAAAACTAACCCAAAAAGTTTTTTCCAGGTCTATAGAACAAAAGTTAGAGATAAGATAGGTCCCCTTAAAAATAACTATGGGCACCTTACTGACAATGAGAATGAAATGTGCTTGATTTTAAATAATTATTTTCTCTCAGTTTTTACACAGGAAGACACTAACAATATTCCAGTAATTAATTTTTACAGTGGGCTAGAAGAAGATAAATTATGTAACATCACAGTCACTAGTGAGATGGTTGTGAGGCAGATAGACAGACTGAAGCAAAATAAGTCGCCGGGTCCTGATGAGGTTTTTTCAAGGGTTCTTAAGGAATGCAAAATGGAACTCTGTGAACCATTAACTAATATTTTTAATTTATCTCTTCAAACAGGTGTAGTGTCTGATATGTGGAAGATGGCTAATGTAACTCCTATTTTTAAAACAGGGGACAAGTCGTTACCGTCAAATTACCGCCCAATAAGCCTGACCTCAATTGTAGGCAAATTACTAGAGTCAATTATAGCTGAGATTATAAGAAGCCATCTCGATAAGCATAGCTTGATTAATGATACTCAGCATGGATTCACAAGAGGCCGGTCTTGTCTAACTAATTTATTAACTTTCTTCAGTAAAGCTTTTGAGGCTGTTGACCACAATAAAGAATTTGATATTATTTACTTAGATTTTAGTAAGGCTTTTGATAGAGTTCCGCACCATAGACTGTTAAAGAAAGTGGCAGCTCATGGCATTGGGGGAAAAGTGCTCTCGTGGATCGAGTCATGGCTCACTGACAGGAAGCAGAGAGTGTCCATAAATGGGGTTAAATCCGAGTGGGGATCTGTAACAAGTGGCGTTCCACAGGGATCAGTCTTGGGCCCGTTGTTGTTTATAATATATATCAATGATCTTGATGAGGGAATTACTAGTGATATGAGCAAATTCGCCGATGACACAAAGATAGGTAGGATAATTGATTCAAACGTAGATGTTATTGAACTTCAGGAGGATTTAAACAAACTCTATTCTTGGTCAGAAAAGTGGCAGATGCAGTTCAATGTAGATAAGTGCAAGGTTCTGAAGCTTGGGAGTGCCCATAACCCTAGTACTTATAAATTAAATGATGTAGAACTTAGCCATACAGATTGCGAAAAGGACTTGGGGGTTATGGTGAGCAGCAACCTTAAACCAAGACAGCAATGCCTAAGCGTACGTAATAAGGCAAATAGATTACTGGGATTTATATCAAGAAGTGTAAGCAACAGAAGTCCAGAGGTCATACTGCAGCTTTATACATCATTAGTAAGGCCTCACCTAGATTATGCAGCTCAGTTCTGGTCTCCATATTACAAAATGGACATAAATTCGTTAGAAAACATTCAGCGTAGGATGACTAAATTAATACATAGCATCAGAAATCTTCCTTATGAAGAAAGATTGAAGACTCTTAAGTTACATTCACTTGTTAGACGAAGAATGAGGGGAGACCTGATCGAAGTGTATAAGTGGAAGATAGGTATTAATAAAGGGGATATTAATAAGGTCTTGAGGATGTCTCTCCAAGAGAGAACCCGCAGTAATGGATTTAAATTAGATAAGTTTAGATTTAGAAAGGACATAGGAAAGTATTGGTTTGGAAATAGGGTAGTTGATGAGTGGAACAGTCTACCTAGTTGGGTTATTGAGGCTAGGACTTTGGGTAGTTTCAAATCTAGGTTGGATAAGTACATGAGTGGGAAGGGTTGGATTTGAGTGGGACTTTCACATCAGAGCTTATTTCTTGGGTGGCATTGAAAATTGGGTTGGGTAAATGTTTTGTTAGTGGGATGAATTGTAAAGGACCTGCCTAGTATGGGCCAGCAGGCCTCCTGCAGTGTTCCTCCTTTCTTATGTTCTTATGTTGTTCTTAAGAAGGCTTGTTACAGAGCTAAGGGGAATGTTCTCCGAAGAAAGGTTAAGAGAAATCGGCCTGACGACACTGGAGGACAGGAGGGTTAGGGGAGACATGATAACGACATACAAAATACTGCGAGGAATAGATAAGGTGGACAGAGACAGGATGTTCCAGAGATGGGACACAGAAACAAAGGGTCACAATTGGAAGTTGAAGACTCAAATGAGTCAAAGGGATGTTAGGAAGTATTTCTTCAGCCATAGAGTTTTCAGGAAGTGGAATAATCTGGCGAGTGATGTAGTGGAGGCAGAAACCATACATAGTTTTAACACGAGGTATGACGAAGCTCATGGAGCAGAAATAGAGAGGACCTAGTAGCGACCAGTGAGAAGGCGGGGCCAGGAGCTGAATACCCACCCCTGCAACCACAATTAGGTGAGTACTCACACACAAAGCACAAACTGTTTTAGATCACGATTCAGTAAAAATAAAAAAATACTCATTATCAAAAATAAAATTTTTAACCTCCACTATAAGTAATATAGAAATTAAACGTGTAGAAATATACCTAGTTGGACGAATCTTATTGTGGCTAGCTGGTCTAGTGGCTAACGCGACGGTCTGGAGTTTTGAGACTCTCTGATCGCGGGTTCAATCCCGGCCGGGGTATGGTTTGTTTGCAATTGTGTCATTACGATTTCTTGAGTCATGTTGACGGCAGTGAAGGGACTTGAGCTAGAGTTCGTCACGGCCACGCTAGCTGGAGATTCGTCTGTAAAAACTTGCATTTGTGGTCACAGAGGTGCCTGTGCTAACCTTCCTATGGTGTAGAAATATACCTAGTTGGATGAATCTTATTGTGGCTAGCTGGTCTAGTGGCTAACGCGACGGGCTTGAGTTTTGAGACTCTCTGATCGCGGGTTCAAATCCCGCCTGTGGTATGGCAATTAAACGTCCTTAAATTTCCATAAAAAAATCTTAATCTCCTAACGCAACTTTTGCAAACTGCACTTTTTGTGTGTTGATAGGGGAGAGAGCAGCGACAATCCACAAATGACTTGCTATTTTGTGAGTATTTTTGAAAGTAGCTTTTTACCTGTCACTGGTAAACTGGCTCTCAGTGTCAGCAAGTCTCTTGGGTTCAATTATCCCAACACAGATGGATGTCCGTGGGTTTCACTTCACTGTATACATGATTAAATTCACTCATTAAGTGCTCCCACTGCGTCCTAGAGACGGACTGAAAAGAATATTCGTTAATCCCAAGGTTAATTAGTGCTTAGAGGAAAAGTAATGAGGATGTAATGAAATTAAAATATTCATTAGCCTCTCTCCTTGGAACTAAAGATTAGTTTTCTGAAGTAGTTTGCCCTGAACTGATTAACCTTCGGGCAGGAAAAAGAAAACGAGAAAATATTTCAGTCTCGTCCTTAAAATCTTTGAGGGTAAATTTTTGAGGTTGACTAAAAATGGTTAGAAATTTCTCTCAAAGCATTGAAAGTAATATAATATTCATGGTATTATTATTATAATGACTAAGAGCTAAACCCACAGTTCTGAAAAAACATTTAAAAACATTATCTCAGGCCAGAGAAGGATTCGAACCTGCGCACTATGCTTCCTATCGGCTTTCTTTACCTGGAGTTTACCTGGAGAGAGTTCCGGGGGTCAACGCCCCCGCGGCCCGGTCTGTGACAGGCCTCCTGGTGGATCAGAGCCTGATCAACCAGGCTGTTGCTGCTGGCTGCACGCAAACCAACGTACGAGCCACAGCCCGGCTGATCCGGAACTGACTTTAGGTGCTTGTCCAGTGCCAGCTTGAAGACTGCCAGGGGTCTGTTGGTAATCCCCCTTATGTGTGCTGGGAGGCAGTTGAACAGTCTCGGGCCCCTGACACTTATTGTATGGTCTCTTAACGTGCTAGTGACACCACTGCTTTTCATTGGGGGGATGGTGCATCGTCTGCCAAGTCTTTTGCTTTCGTAGTGAGTGATTTTCGTGTGCAAGTTCGGTACTAGTCCCTCTAGGATTTTCCAGGTGTATATAATCATGTATCTCTCCCTCCTGCGTTCCAGGGAATACAGGTTTAGGAACCTCAAGCGCTCCCAGTAATTGAGGTGTTTTATCTCCGTTATGCGCGCCGTGAAAGTTCTCTGTACATTTTCTAGGTCGGCAATTTCACCTGCCTTGAAAGGTTCTGTTAGTGTGCAACAATATTCCAGCCTAGATAGAACAAGTGACCTGAAGAGTGTCATCATGGGCTTGGCCTCCCTAGTTTTGAAGGTTCTCATTATCCATCCTGTCATTTTTCTAGCAGATGCAATTGATACAATGTTATGGTCCTTGAAGCTGAGATCCTCCGACATGATCACTCCCAGGTCTTTGACGTTGGTGTTTCGCTCTATTTTGTGGCCAGAATTTGTTTTGTACTCTGATGAAGATTTAATTTCCTCATGTTTACCATATCTGAGTAATTGAAATTTCTCATCGTTGAACTTCATATTGTTTTCTGCAGCCCACTGAAAGATTTTGTTGATGTCCGCCTGGAGCTTTGCAGTGTCTGCAATGGAAGACACTGTCATGCAGATTCGGGTGTCATCTGCAAAGGAAGACACGGTGCTGTGGCTGACATCCTTGTCTATGTCGGATATGAGGATGAGGAGCAAGATGGGAGCGAGTACTGTGCCTTGTGGAACAGAGCTTTTCACAGTAGCTGCCTCGGACTTTACTCTGTTGACGACTACTCTCTGTGTTCTGTTAGTGAAGAAATTATAGATCCATCGACCGACTTTTCCTGTTATTCCTTTAGCACGCATTTTGTGCGCTATTACGCCATGGTCACACTTGTCGAAGGCTTTTGCAAAGTCTGTATATATTACATCTGCATTCTTTTTGTCTTCTAGTGCATTTAGGACCTTGTCGTAGTGATCCAATAGTTGAGACAGACAGGAGCGACCTGTTCTAAACCCATGTTGCCCTGGGTTGTGTAACTGATGGGTTTCTAGATGGGTGGTGATCTTGCTTCTTAGGACCCTTTCAAAGATTTTTATGATATGGGATGTTAGTGCTATTGGTCTGTAGTTCTTTGCTGTTGCTTTACTGCCCCCTTTGTGGAGTGGGGCTATGTCTGTTGTTTTTAGTAACTGTGGGACGACCCCCGTGTCCATGCTCCCTCTCCATAGGATGGAAAAGGCTCGTGATAGGGGCTTCTTGCAGTTCTTGATGAACACAGAGTTCCATGAGTCTGGCCCTGGGGCAGAGTGCATGGGCATGTCATTTATCGCCTGTTCGAAGTAATTTGGCGTCAGGATAACATCGGATAGGCTTGTGTTAATCAAATTTTGTGGCTCTCTCATAAAAAATTCATTTTGATCTTCGACTCTCAGTCTGGTTAGCGGCTCGCTAAAAACTGAGTCATATTGGGACTTGAGTAGCTCACTCATTTCCTTGCTGTCATCTGTGTAGGACCCATCTTGTTTAAGTAGGGGCCCAATACTGGACGTTGTTCTCGATTTTGATTTGGCATAGGAGAAGAAATACTTTGGGTTTCTCTCGATTTCATTTATGGCTTTTAGTTCTTCCCGCGATTCCTGACTCCTAAAGGATTCTTTTAGCTTAAGTTCGATGCTTGCTATTTCTCTGACCAGTGTCTCCCTACGCATTTCAGATATATTGACCTCTTTTAGCCGCTCTGTTATTCTTTTCCGTCGCCTGTAAAGGGAGCGCCTGTCTCTTTCTGTTTTACATCTACTCCTCATTTTTCTTAGAGGAATAAGCCTTGTGCATACATCGAGTGCCACCGAGTTAATCTGTTCTAGGCATAAGTTGGGGTCTGTGTTGCTTAGTATATCTTCCCAGCTTATATCGGTTAGGACTTGGTTTACTTGGTCCCACTTTATGTTTTTGTTATTGAAGTTGAATTTGGTGAATGCTCCCTCGTGACTAATCTCATTATGTCGGTCTGGGGCTCCGCGCATACATGACTGAACCTCAATTATGTTGTGATCTGAGTATATTGTTTTTGATATGGTGACATTTCTTATCAGATCATCATTGTTAGTGAAGATGAGGTCTAGTGTATTCTCCAGTCTAGTAGGCTCTATTATTTGCTGGTTTAAATTGAATTTTGTGCAGAGATTTAAAAGCTCGCGTGAGTGTGAGTTTTCATCAGAGCTGCCTCCTGGTGTTATTACTGCAACAATATTATTTGCTATATTCCTCCATTTTAGGTGCCTTAAGTTGAAATCCCCCAGGAGCAAGATGTTGGGTGCAGACAGTGGTCAATTTTTAACAGCTGTTCCTGGAATTGCTGGGATGTTGCATCCGGAGGCTTGTAGACTACCACAATGACTAGGTTTTGGTTCTCGACCTTTACTGCTAAAACTTCCACTACATCATTTGAGGCATTTAGCAGTTCTGTGCAAACAAGTGACTCAGTAATGTACAGGCCAACCCCCCCCCCCTTTTGCCTGTTCACTCTGTCACATCTGTATAGGTTGTAACCTGGGATCCATATTTCGTTGTCCAAGTGATCCTTTATGTGGGTCTCAGTGAAAGCCGCGAACATTGCCTTTGCCTCTGCAAGCAGTCCACGGATGAAAGGTATTTTGTTGTTTGTTGCTGGCTTTAGACCCTGTATATTTGCAAAGAAGAATGTTATCGGACTGGTGGTATCTAGCGCCTAATATTGTTTTATTAATTGCAAACTACATTACTTTTGTACTGCATAAAAAATAAAAATTTGAATAGTACATAGTACTTAAACCACACAGCCAGACACTAGATAATTATGGGCGTCTAGTTACTGGGGGCGAAGTACTTACAAAATAATAATTTTTAAAGGGATGGAGTGGTAAGCCAGTGGAAGGCCTCGGGCACATGACCAAAACCTACAGTAGAGGGTTATCATATGACTAAGACCTGCGTCAGGAAACACGTGTACTGTTTCCTGAGCAATCTAACAGGTCATCATATGGCTTAAGACCCTCGTCAGGAAACACTTGTCCTGTTACCTGACAAACCTTACCTAACCTAAGCTGGGGTCTGGTTGTGTGGTATAAGTTTTGTGTACACTGACAGAGAGCGAAAGTTCTGCCATCGTCTGAGATAATATTTGTAAATAATTCTGTTCGTCCGTGAATTAACCTGCCTGGAGGGTGTTCTGGGAGTCGACACCCTTGCGGCCCGATCCAAGACCAGGCCTCCACGTGAATTAGGGCCTGATCCACCAGGTTGTTATTGCTGGCCACATGCACTTGCGAACCATAGCCCGGCTTAGGTATTGTCTTTAGAAATCTATCCAGTTCCTTCTTGAAAACAACTAGGGGTCTATTGGTAATACCCTCTTAAGTTTGATGTGAGGCTGGTGAACAGTCTTGGACACCTAACACTTAGTGTTTTGTCTTAATTGTGCTCAGTGCACCCTTACTTTCCATTGGAGGTATGTCGAACCAGCAGGCGAGTCGATTGCTTTCTCAGGGAGTGATTTCTGAGTGCAGATTTGGGACCTCACACATACACACACACACACACACAGACACACACACACAGACACACACACACAGACACACACACACACACACACACACACACACTAGTTCCGGAGCTAAGGGGCATGTCCTACGAGGAGAGGTTAAGAGAAATCGACGTGATGACACTGGAGGACATAAGAGAGGGGAGGACATGATAACGACATATAAAATACTGAGAGGAATTGACAAGGTGGACAGACAGAATATTCCACAGATGGGACACAGCAACAAGAGGTCGCAATTGGAAGTTGAAGATTCAGATGAGTAGCAGGGATGTTAGGAAATATTTCTTCAGTCACATAGTTGTCAGGAAGTGGAATAGTCTGGGAAGTGATGAGGTGGAGGCAGGATCCATACATAGCTTCAAGAAGAGGTATGATAAAGCCCATGAAGCAGGGAGATCGTGGACCTAGTAGTAACCAGTGAAGAGGCGTGGCCAGGAGCAATGAATTGACCCCTGCAACCACAATTAGGTTAGTACACACGCACACAAACACGCACACACACACACACACACACAGACACACACACACAGACACACACACACAGACACACACACACACACACACACAGACACACACACACACACACACACACACAGACACACACACACACACACACACACACACACACACACACACACACACACACACACAGACACACACACAGACACACACACACACACACACACACACACACACACACACACACACACACACACACACACACACACACACACACACAGACACACACACAGACATACACACAGACACACACACAGACACACACAGACACACACACAGACACACACACACACACACACACACACACACACACACACACACACACACACACACACACACACACACACACAAAGCTCAAGACAAAATTCTCCATTGAAATTTTTAATTAATAACAATCATTTTCCGCCTTATTTAATGTTTGTTCTTGCACAATTGTTTCCTAATGTTGTTTATTCCCTAACAGTTGTTTATCTTATTGTTTATCTTGTTTATTACCAAAATAATGTGTTTACTTTTCACGTCCCTCAGACAAATATAGAACATCAGTACCATCATTAACACAAGTGTCATCAACACAATCATTTGCCATCAATACAACTAAATTCCCTCAATAACACATTCAAGTGCAATCATCAGTACAATCAAGTGCAATCATCAACACAATTGACATCACGTTCAAGTTCCCTCAACAGCACAATCAAGTGACATCAACACAATCAAATACAGTCATCAGCTCAATCAAGTGCAATCATCAACACAACTGACATCAACACATTCAAGTTCCCTTAACAGCACAATCCAGTATCATCATCAACAACACAAGTGCCATCATCAACACAACTGACATCAACACATTCAAGTTCCCTTAACAGCACAATCCAGTATCATCATCAACAACACAAGTGCCATCATCAACACAATCAGGTACCACCATCAACACCAGTACTGACATAGCTGAAACACTTATACCCACAACTGATGATACAAAGAAATAATAATTGAAGCTTGAACCAATGTTACGTAGCTGGAAGACCAGTACCCTCATTTACTGATACACAGACGAACCAATAATAACCTCAATTAATGAAAGAGAGATGGAACAGCGTGAGGGAAGCTCATCAGTGTGGATGCATGAGAGGGCCACGAGATGTGATAAGAGGGCAGGAGCAGGCAGGAAGGAATATAATGAGAGGAAGGGGAACAATAATGAGAGGGTAGGGGAATCCATGTTTGTACACGACAAGTAATGAGCAAGCCAAGGATTTGATGACTTCCAGAGGGGAAGGTTGGCATATGGACTCGTGCATGCACGCAAGCACTCTCTCTCTCACTCACTCTCTCACACACACACACAATATATATATATATATATATATATATATATATATATATATATATATATATATATATATATATATATATATATATTAACAAACCGGCCGTATCCCACCGAGGCAGGGTGGCCCAAAAAGAACAACGAAAGTTTCTCTTAAAATTTAGTAATTTATACGGGAGAAGGGGTTACTAGCCCTTTGCTCCCGGCATTTTAGTCGCCTCTTACAACACGCATGGCTTACGGAGGAAGAATTCTGTTCCAATATATTTAGTCCTTTCTAAAAAAAACTTGTACGTTTAATATTGATTTTCATTTATGTTACTGTAAAAATTAATAATTTTGTACCAAAAGAACCTTAGAAAACTTACCTAACCTTATTATAACAAGTGCAATTTAATTTAGCCTAACCCAACTAAATTTATTTTAGATAAGTTTACAGTAATCTAATAATAAACAATGAAATTTTTTTCCGTTAGGTTCAGAATAATTTTTGCGAAATTATTGCATACACAAATTTTCGCTTGCCATATTCGGCAAAAAGAGCGTTGTTGTTTAAGCCAAAATGACAAAGTTTACCCATTCGGCACGACATATATTAGAAATATATATTTAAATAAGTAGGCTTCGGTGAACCATTTTTCGATACAGTGAACCAAACTGGCAGGCGTCTCGACGGTAACAAGTTAACGGAGAAGAAAATGCTCAGAGAATAAGAGAGACGTATATTGTAACCTCCTACCAATGATGAACGTTAAGCTAAGTAGATCATTCATTATTTCTCGTCAAAATCAAAAACTCCTTTAATGAGTCAGGGTCTTGCTAGCAGGAACAAAATAGTCAATTATCATTGAGACGGGTAGTAAACTGTTACGAATTCCAGTACCACACATCACCCGCTACCTGGGAGAGCAGTGCGCAGTCAGGAAGGCGGCGCTAGCGTCTGCATTCCTATGTAACAAGGGTTTCAAGGCACGCGGACTTAAACCACAGTCACACACACACACACACACACACACACACACACATACACATACACATACACACACACCAAAGTTGCAAGATATGTCGGGTGTGTGAGGAGGCTGTCAGGTGTGTGAGGAGGCTGTCAGGTGTGTGAGGAGGCTGTCAAGTGTGTGAGGAGGCTGTCAAGTGTGTGAGGAGGCTGTCAAGTGTGTGAGGAGGCTGTCAGGTGTGTGAGGAGGCTGTCAGGTGTGTGAGGAGGCTGTCAGGTGTGTGAGGAGGCTGTCAGGTGTGTGAGGAGGCTGTCAGGTGTGTGAGGAGGCTGTCAGGTGTGTGAGGAGGCTGTCAGGTGTGTGAGGAGGCTGTCAAGTGTGTGAGGAGGCTGTCAAGTGTGTGAGGAGGCTGTCAAGTGTGTGAGGAGGCTGTCAAGTGTGTGAGGAGGCTGTCAGGTGTGTGAGGAGGCTGTCAGGTGTGTGAGGAGGCTGTCAGGTGTGTGAGGAGGCTGTCAGGTGTGTGAGGAGGCTGTCAGGTGTGTGAGGAGGCTGTCAGGTGTGTGAGGAGGCTGTCAAGTGTGTGAGGAGGCTGTCAAGTGTGTGAGGAGGCTGTCAAGTGTGTGAGGAGGCTGTCAAGTGTGTGAGGAGGCTGTCAAGTGTGTGAGGAGGCTGTCAAGTGTGTGAGGAGGCTGTCAAGTGTGTGAGGAGGTTGTCAAGTGCGTGAGGAGGCTGTCAAGTGTGTGAGGAGGCTGTCAGGTGTGTGAGGAGGCTGTCAAGTGTGTGAGGAGGCTGTCAAGTGTGTGAGGAGGCTGTCAGGTGTGTGAGGATGCTGTCAAGTGTGTGAGGAGGCTGTCAGGTGTGTGAGGAGGCTGTCAAGTGTGTGAGGATGCTGTCAAGTGTGTGAGGAGGCTGTCAGGTGTGTGAGGATGCTGTCAAGTGTGTGAGGAGGCTGTCAAGTGTGTGAGGAGGCTGTCAAGTGTGTGAGGAGGTTGTCAAGTGTGTGAGGAGGCTGTCAAGTGTGTGAGGAGGCTGTCAAGTGTGTGAGGAGGCTGTCAAGTGTGTGAGGAGGCTGTCAAGTGTGTGAGGAGGTTGTCAAGTGTGTGAGGAGGTTGTCAAGTGCGTGAGGAGGTTGTCAGTCAGGTATGCGAGGAAGTTGGCCCTCACAGTGCTAATTATGAGTCAATTTTCCCAGTGCTATTGTTCAGTTGGTTCGGTTTTTATTACAATCGTACAGTAACTCAGTGTAATGGCACGACTGCAGTAATGGCACGACTGCAGTAATGGCACGACTGCAGTAATGGCACGACTGCAGTAATGACACGACTGCAGTAATGGCACGACTGCAGTAATGACACGACTGCAGTAATGACACGACTGCAGTAATGGCACGACTGCAGTAATGGCACGACTGCAGTAATGACACGACTGCAGTAATGGCACGACTGCAGTAATGGCACGACTGCAGTAATGACACGACTGCAATAATGGCACGACTGCAGTAATGACACGACTGCAGTAATGACACGACTGCAGTAATGACACGACTGCAGTAATGGCACGACTGCAGTAATGACACGACTGCAGTAATGACACGACTGCAGTAATGACACGACTGCAGTAATGGCACGACTGCAGTAATGACACGACTGCAGTAATGGCACGACTGCAGTAATGACACGACTGCAGTAATGACACGACTGCAGTAATGACACGACTGCAGTAATGGCACGACTGCAGTAATGACACGACTGCAGTAATGACACGACTGCAGTAATGGCACGACTGCAGTAATGACACGACTGCAGTAATGACACGACTGCAGTAATGGCACGACTGCAGTAATGGCACGACTGCAGTAATGACACGACTGCAGTAATGACACGACTGCAGTAATGGCACGACTGCAGTAATGACACGACTGCAGTAATGACACGACTGCAGTAATGACACGACTGCAGTAATGGCACGACTGCAGTAATGGCACGACTGCAGTAATGGCACGACTGCAGTAATGGCACGACTGCAGTAATGACACGACTGCAGTAATGACACGACTGCAGTAATGGCACGACTGCAGTAATGGCACGACTGCAGTAATGGCACGACTGCAGTAATGACACGACTGCAGTAATGACACGACTGCAGTAATGGCACGACTGCAGTAATGACACGACGGCAGTAATGGCACGACTGCAGTAATGACACGACTGCAGAAATGACACGACTGCAGAAATGACACGACTGCAGTAATGACACGACTGCGGTAATGACAACTGCAGCAATGACACGACTGCAGTAATGACACGACTGCAGTAATGACACGACTGCAGTAATGACACGACTGCAGTAATGACACGACTGCAGTAATGACACGACTGCAGTAATGACACGACTGCAGTAATGACACGACTGCAGTAATGGCACGACTGCAGTAATGACACGACTGCGGTAATGACAACTGCAGTAATGACACGACTGCAGTAATGACACGACTGCAGTAATGACACGACTGCAGTAATGACACGACTGCGGTAATGACAACTGCAGTAATGACACGACTGCAAACAAACCATACCACGGGTGGGGCTAGAACCCGCGATCAGAGAGTCATAAAACTCCAGACCGTCGCGTTAGCCACTAGACCAGCTAGCCACAATAAGATTCGTCCAACTAGGTATATTTCTACACCATAGGAAGAGGTTAGCATAGGCACCACTGTGACCACAAATGCAAGTTTTTACAGACAAATCTCCTGCCAGCGTGGCCGTGACGAACTCTAGCTCAAGTCCCCTCAGAGCCGTGGTATGGTTTGTTTGCAATAGTGTCATTACGATTTCGTGAGTCATGATGACTGCTTTGAGGGGATTTGAGCTAGAGTTCGTCACGGCCACGCTGGCGGGAGATTCGTCTGTAAAACCTTACATTTGTGGTCTCAATGGTGCCTATGCTAACCTTCCTAACCTATACCTATGGACATATATACACATAGGCAGTATAATATGATCTTTTATTGACAACGTTTCTCCCACACAGTGGGCTTTTTCAAGTCACAAACAGATCTACCTGGGTGAAAGGTACCTGAGCATTTATAGGATGGAGTCAGGTGGAGAATGCTGCATGTGACAGTCTTCCGAGTAGGGTGATTGAGTCTAGGATCTTAGGTAGCTTTAACAAGAGACTGGACGAGTATACGAGTAGACCTTCTGCAGTGTTCCTTTATTATGTTCTATGTGGGATAGCGATGTTATTACTTGGCGTGTTAGTTACTGGTTGCAAAGGTACTTATCGAGTGAGTGTGTGGTGTGTGGTGTGTGGTGTGTGTGGTGTGTGTGTGTGTAACTCTTAATCGTTAGTGTTAATGCTGTTACTGTTAAGCGCACGTGTAATATTAATATATAAAAAAATATCGGGCTGTTTTTTACCGATATCCTCCGATACTGACACCGATATATTGATACATCTCTATTACAAACACAGTAATAACTCCGAGTTGTTAAAATAACCAAGAAGACACAGTGTCTTATAGATTTAGTAACTCTCATTATATTATTACCACACCATCGTATGTCCGTGGACATACGATGGTGTGGCAGCTTCCAAGATAAATTCATTCTCATCCCTGTTTGATATACTAGCCTATAAGCAGCATATATATATATATATATATATATATATATATATATATATATATATATATATATATATATATATATATATATATATATATGCAATAAGATCACAGTAAACAGGTGATTTCAAAATATGCAAAACAACCACTCTGAAAGAATAGAGAAATTCCAAGCGCTTTCGTGACTACTCACATTATCATAGTTCCTTGATAATGTGAGTAGTCACGAAAACGCTTGGAATTTCTCTATTCTTTCAGAGTGGTTGTTTTGCATATTTTGAAATCACCTGTTTACTGTGATCTTATTGCATATATATATATATATATATATATATATATATATATATATATATATATATATATATATATATATATATATATTTATTGTAACCACGAACGAGTGGTATTGTTCAATAAGAATGCACTAGCCAAGGATTCGAACCCATGTTGTACTGGCCCGCCATTGTGAGCGAGAACCACATGATGTCTTAACCCACAGGACTACCCAATCGTACAAGAATCACTCGTTCGTGGTTACAATAGTATATATATGCTGCTCGTAGGCTAGTACACCAAAGAGGGATGAGAATGAAATTAGCTTAGAAGCTGCCACACCTCCGTATGTCCTCGGACCAAGAGTAACACACCTAGCTTGGCAGGGTATTTGGTTCTTGTAGGATTGGGTGGTACTGTGGGTTAAGGCGCCATGTGGTTCTTGCTCACAGTGGCGGGCCAGTACAACATGGGTTCGAATCCTGGACTAGTGCAGTGTTGTTATTGATCAATACCACTTGTTCATGGCAACAATAATATAATATAAATGTGTATGTATGTATGTATATATATATATATATATATATATATATATATATATATATATATATATATATATATATATATATATATATGTGTGTGTGTGTGTGTGTGTGTGTGTGTGTGTGTATAAAACAATAAGTGTATGCCCAACTGGGTTCATATTTCGCACCATGATGGTGCTGCTATGCATAGGCTTACCCCGCTCAGACTGCACTGCACCATGCTTACCCTGCCTCACTCAGGTAGCCGACTTCACTCGGAAAACAAGGTCTACTTCGTCCCTCTCTACTGGGCCAACTCTACGAGTTGTCCTGAAGTCTGCAAGTTTCATCATCCAGGCCGGATGCTGGCCGAAATTTGTATAATTTCTTCGAGAAATCTTCGTGGCATCACCTGTCATTTCACAGTGTCCCACACTGTTCTTCAGTCACGTGTTCAGCTCTATGTCTCTGCTCTTGTATTTGTTCAGCTCTGCACGGCTATATCATCCATTCAGAGGTGAGTTGTGTGGTGCTCTGCATCCAGTGTGGTTGATGCTCTAAGTGGGTATGTGGAGTGCGGAAGAAGCGGCCGGATCCTCGCTCGCCACACACCACCCATGTTCATGACGCTACCACCATATACCACTACACTCTCACACCTTATTTGCTGTTTTCCTATGAATTCAGTGTGAATTCTTTGCCAGAGCTGGGTATTCAAGTGCCGAAGGTCACTCGAAGCCACGTGGATCATGAAGCCATGTGTGGATAAGGCCACGGGGATCTACAAGCCATGTGAGTTACCAAAGCCACATGCTGCTGTCTGCTGCTTGGCATCACCCATGATGTCACCATGCTGCCAGCTTCACTCCCCTGATGTCATGATGCTGCCCGACATCACTCCAGGACGTCACCTCAGGACATCTGCCCGATGTCACCTCAGGATGTCTTCCCGACAAAATCTCATGTCTCCCCGGGGTGACGTCACCCCGACGTCACCATGCTGCTAGACGTCACCATGCTGCCCTGATGTCACCTTGCAACGTCGCCCCACATCCCTCACGTCACCACACGATGTCACATCGACAGTGTTATAGTTTCACAGTGAGCATTTTGTTGCAGTATTGTCGAGAACTACTGATAGAAGATAAGTCATATGTTAATTCTTGTCAGTATTCTCACACATTCGTAAGTGTCTTAGTGCCAGTTTTTGCATGGAAAAGCATCTTTTGCTAGTGCAAGTCATGTTGTAACCACAGGTGCAGTGTGGGTGTGTGCAAGTTTTCCGTGTGTCCCAATGTGTGACCTGAGCCCAGATGTGTGTACTGTAGTCTGAGCCCAGACTATTGGTAACACCCTCATGTTACATGTAACCCTTTGTGATGGTTAGACTGACACTAGTCAGTCCAGGCATCAGACAGTGTCTGAACACCCATGTACAGAAAGCTCTTATGTTTACTGTTCATAAATGCCTGAGTTGTACCTATTATAACTCCCAGTTGAGACTCGTTTTACTCCACCTCCTGACTGTCAGAGTGCAGTTATGTGTAGAAAACCAGTCTGAGGACGCTTGGCCTAACCTCTGCTATGATTCGAACTCTGTCGAGAGAATGACTGTCAAGCCGCAGTAGCCCTCTCGGCAGGCAACTGTAACTCGTGTCACAACTTCAGTGAGCAGTCTACACAAACATGTCACTTTGAGTGCAATCCTGCTCACTCCAGTTACGGTGTATGCTGCAACGACTCCCAGATGATGCGCCTTAGTCATCCTAAACATGACTTACGCTCGCCGGTACCACTAAGCTGTGCTGTGCATTCCCAACCATGACTGGCCAGCGACAGTACCAGTCGAGAAATGTCCTCCTGAGTCGCTTGCCAAAAGTACTCCTGCCCAGTTGCTGAGTACTGATGATGCCTCACTCGAGGGCACCAGCAGGTTGTGCCCCAGGTTGAGTGAACCCTGCAGCAACTACTCAATGATGACTGCTTCACCATTCCAGAGGAGACCGTACCCTGTCATGTCGCAGCTCAGCCACAGCAATGTCTCCTGTGTTGCAGTATCTGTCTGGGAATAGGAAGGCATGCAGTGACGCCCGCCAAGACGTCACTGCATGATCACGATGATAGCACACCCCGTCCTTTTTTTCTTCCCTCCCTGTAGGAATTTTTTTGTCCATGTCCACATGTTTATACATGTTTTTATTGTGTTCTGTGCCCTGTTCCTCAGAAAGACGGTTTTTTTTTTACAGTTAATCATGGTCGAGGATGACCATAGGTAGGTGGCCGAGAGATTTATGCCCAGCAGAGTTCATATTTCGTTCAATGCTGGTGCATGACCCTCCCGGACCAGGGCACTTAATGATGGTGATGAAGTGATAAAAAAGGAAAATTGAAAAATTATGAAAAAATATTTTCTTACCAGAAAAATAGTGCATAATTCTGGCAACATCTTGATGTAATTAGCTTGTTTCTATCATATTTTTAAGTATGTTTTTCCATGTAATTTTTTTGTTCTTGCTGTCATCAAAAAGACATGATGGCAACTCGTGTTCTATTTTTTAATCCAAAAATAATTTTTATGATTGTTTCATTCTAAATACACTACATTACAACATCTCTGAGGACTCCATTCAAGTGCAGGGAGTGATAACAGCTCAGTCACCTGTGGGTTGTCAACACGTGTTGTGTGGTGCAACATACTGAAATATGGCGCGCCATCACCGTAGAGTTTTACAGAAAACGTAATATGTGTATAACTCGGGAATAAATTATTGATATTAATTTTCTTTTTCTCGAAAAGTATTAATAGGAGTGTCATAATTTTTGCACACGTTATTGAGTAATGATGGTTCTACAAGCATGCACAGGGGGTTTCCGATATTTTTTACCACTTAGTTTTTATTGATTTTTTTTCCTCCCCAAAAAGTTCTCAAAAAACAAGGAAAAAAAACTTTTTTTATTATACACTCTATTGACATTTTCGCTGAAACGACGTTGGTACCAAGATTATCTATCACTTATCTTCCACCTGATGTTAACTGCAGCATTGTACGTCTTACCAATTTTGTAGATAAGGGAGATACACAAATAACCCACACATAAAAGAGAGAAGCTTACGACGACGTTTCGGTCCGACTTGGACCATTGACAAAGTCACACTATGTGACTTTGTCAATGGTCCAAGTCGGACCGAAACGTCGTCGTAAGGTTCTCTCTTTTATGTGTGGGTTATTTGTGTATCGTTCCAGTCACGGTATTGTGCCTTTTTGTTATTTATTTTTAGATAAGGGAGAGTTTTATACCCTATAGAATAGGCGACAGTTTATTTTTTATATCTTTTAAGGCCAAAAAGTCACTACAAACACAGTGTGTAGGCTTCAAATGCTGCTTAAATCACTAAAAAATTAATAGAAATTGGACCAAAAAAGATAAAATAATGATTCCGTTCGCACACTGTGTACCAAGAACGTAAATAAAGAATCCTCCGAGGCCTTATTACTGATCCCTGTCTCACTCAGGACTAAAATTGTGATATAAGCTGATAGTGATGGAACACTCTTCTATAATATCTGCAGCTTTAGTAATATTTAGTTGAAAAAGAGACTTAAAAGAATAGGAAATCTTATATTGTTACATTGTAATTATTAGAGTATTTTTATTCTTTATTTGATTTTTTTATCTATTGTCAAAACTATGTCACTCACTAACTAATACTCGATGTATTTATGTTGGGAGAATTACCGATATTATTTTAGGTAAAAGGATACCAGTGCAACTAATGCGACATATTGTGACAACGTTTCGCTCTCTAGGAGTTTTGTCAAGCTGTGGCTTGAAAGAGCTCAACTTGCAACGAAACGGGTGAGGTTTGAACTCGTGACACTGGTTTAAACCCCCATCAATTCCGTGGTTTATTTTCAATCGTGTTTTTACGATTTCGTGAGTTATAATGGTTCCAGTTAAAAGAGTGGGGGACTCGAACCAGTGGTAAAATAGCTCTGAACTGTGAGGTCAGTACAATATCCACTACCATTGCGGTAGAGTGTTTGACTGTTAATTTATAGACCGCGGTTCGATCCCCCCTCCCATAGATCTATCCGTTTATACGACTTGTTCTGAGTTTGTGGTATAAGGTCATCCAACTGTGTTTATTTATACAATTTTAACCTTCCCAATTAACCGACGTTCTAACCCTTTAACTTCGCAAACCTTGATATATATTTTTTCAAAGAACCGGCTGTATCCCACAGAGGTAGGGTGACCTAAAAAAAGAAAAATGAAAGTTTTTTTTTTAAGTTTTGCAATTTACACAGTAGAAGGGGTTACTAGCCCCTTGCCCCCGGCATTTTAGTCGCTTATTACAACACTCATGGCTTATGGAGGAAGATTTGTGTGTCCACTTCCCCATGGATATATTAGGAAATATTAAAGAACACTGCAGAAGGCGTACTGACCCAAACTAAGCAAATTCTTCTCTAAACCAATCATTCTCACCCAAGCCATCATTCTCCCAAAGCTTCTCAAGAATTAGCTTCAGTTCCTCAGATACTGATCAAACCCACCTCTTCTCACTCATATATTTGTAAAATATTAATTTCAATCTACCTAAAGTCTTAGCCTCTATTACCAGCATCACCAGCTGTCACCAGCATCAAGACACATACTCTCTTCTCCAAAGGCTCATTACTCGGAATAATGTTCCGTCCTTCGCCAGCATCAAGACACATACTCTCTTCTCCAAAGGCTCATTACTCGGAATAATGTTCCGTCCTTCGCCAGCATCAAGACACATACTCTCTTCTCCAAAGGCTCATTACTCGGAAGAATGTTCCGTCCTTCGCCAGTATCAAGACACATACTCTCTTCTCCAAAGGCTCATTACTCGGAAGAATGTTCCGTCCTTCGCCAGCATCAAGACACATACTCTCTTCTCCAAAGGCTCATTACTCGGAAGAATGTTCCGTCCTTCGCCAGCATCAAGACACTTACTCTCTTCTCCAAAGGCTCATTACTCGGAAGAATGTTCCGTCCTTCGCCAGCATCAAGACACTTACTCGCTTCTCCAAAGGCTCATTACTCGGAAGAATGTTCCGTCCTTCGCCAGCATCAAGATACATCCCCTCTTCTCCAAAGGCTCATTATATTTTTAAGGTTTTCATGGTTCTGAAAATTAATTCTTCCCAGAACTGATTTCACCAGGAAGCATTTTCGCTAAACTTATAATGAAGAAAAGTGAAACTCTTGTGTCCTTTACAACTTACCGGAGACTAATTGGGATTGTGGGTAATTCGATTCTTGAAATCTTTACAATGGAACGGAATTTCAATGAAAGTGGAAGATTAATTCATCGGTTTACTGACACACTCGGCTATTTCCTCAAATATCCATTCATTCAATGTCCTTAGTTCACAGCTTCAAGAATAGGTATAAAAAGACAGTTTCAGCTTCTGGCGAGGCCAGAAGCCGAAGCTCAATCCCCCAAGAATTCTTTTTAAGTACTTCACAATTTTTTAACTGATAATAATCAAACTTATGCATAGATCTCTCTCTCTCTCCCTCTCTCTCTCTCTCTCTCTCTCTCTCTCTCTCTCTCACCCCCAGCCAAACTTGTGTGACACCTGTGGGACCTTGAGATTCTGCAAAATCTGTGAGACATCTGGAACACACACATTCATAGCCCTTTCATACGTAGCAGATTTTAAACCCAAACAAATCATTGAGTCTAAGGATATCGAGGTAACTAAAGAGGGTGCAAAAAAAAAAAATACTGGATAGTGACTAAAAGAAAGCAAAAGAACCAGATAAGAAATCATCTTGGGTTTTAAATAATGAGCAGATGAAATACAGTATGTACGTCCTGTTTTGGTCAGAATTTCTCAACTTCTGAGGGAATCAGCAGGTAAACAACAGACGGCACACTTGGTGCCAGTACTCTTGAAAGACATCACTGAGAAAGGCCATAAACGAAAAGTGGATAAAATACTTGGAGTTATATTACCTGCAGATTTGTAAACGATTCAACTTTTGGTCTGGAGATTCCTGTGTATCAAATCTCAGGTTGAAGATTAAGACATATGTGCAACAGTTCGGTATCTCTATTGATGAAACGTTTCGCCTACACATGTTGCACATGTGTCAAAATCTTTATTGACTCTACCGTCTTAACCCGCTCACAGGGGCGCCACTAGTACACTAAGAGAAAACACAATAAGTGTCCGGGGCCCAAGACTGTTCAATGGCCTCCCACCAGCCATAAGGGGCATTACCAATAGACCCCTGGTTGTCTTCAAGAGGGAGCTGGATAGATACCTAAAGTCGGTGCCGGATCAGCCGGGCTGTGGTTCGTACGGCGAACTACGTGCGGCCAGCAGTAGCCTCGTTGATTAGGCCCTAATCCACCGGGAGGCCTTTTCGTGGACCGGGCCGCGGGGGCGTTGATTCCCGGAATGCCCTCCAGGTAGGTAGACTCCAGGCAGGAAGTTCGCAGTTCTAAGGATGCTAGATGGCTTTTATGTCAAAACAGTTGTAGATGAATGGTCAAAACAATATTAAGTAATAGAGTGGTGTGCCACAACTCGTCCCGTGAATGCTAATCCAAAAGAGGGACGAAAATATACACGAATTCAAAGATTGAACTTGATCCTCAGGGTAACTGACCTATAAAATTATAACATTCATAATAACTAGATTTGAATCAGAGGAGGTCAGCTCCAATTTCATAGATCAAGATCCCTTCGCCAGCATCAAGGTACCTCCCATAAAGGGACTTGAACTGCAGAATTGGCACTCTGGCACTTTATTGTTCAACTTGGAGGGAAGTTGGTGAAAGATGAGCAATAATTTTAAGTGAATCAACTGCTTTCATTCCAACTTTGTTCCAAGGTACAGTAAAACGTTCGGAGTTATGAGTGTGGAGGCAACCAAGAAATACCTGAAGACTCCAGACAGCTATGTGAGAGCTACAGCTGGAGTTACGTCTGTGTGAGTCACAGCTACGCATGCCTCAAGGCTCCAGGCTGAAATGTGGGAGTTACAGCTGAATATCTGCTTCAAGGCTGAGGTGTGACATCTACAGACGAAGTTGCGTCTACTTCAAGGCTCGAGGCTGAAGTGTGAGAGTTATAGCTGAAGTTAAACTTGCTTCAAGGATCCAGGCTGAAGTGTAAGAGTTGCGGCTGAAGTTAAACCTGCCTCAAGGTTTACTTTCTTGAAGACGCCAGACAGATGTAGGCAAGAGTTGAGGTTTAATCTTCCTCAAGACGCCAGTGTAAACTACACAAATCCAACTCGTATCTAAGGACCAACAGATCTATAACTACATTCGAAAGAAAACCCAACAAGTTTCTTCCAGGCTGTGGTTCTCAAGTTGAACTACGTGTTGACAGAACCAGATGGTTCAGATCTCAAATAAGGTTCGATACTCGACCGGGACGCGGGACTCTTGAGCCCCGATGATATTTTTCTGTAAGTGGGATAACATCTTTTGAATAATGTTCGTAGAATTATCCACCGTATATTAGGTAAAAGGTCTCTAGTGCAACTATTGCGACATTTTATTTTGGCAACGTTTCGCTCTCCGTAACTGCTTGACAAAGCTCCTGGAGAGCGAAACGTTGCCAAAATAAAATGTAGCATTAGTTGCACTTGTGTCCTTTTACCTAACAAACTCTCTTGTTAGTTTTTGTGAGTTTTTTTTTTAACCACTCTAGGCTAATAATAGACACCATTGGTCTAAATTTATAAAAATATATTTTAAAACTTTATAAACTTTAGTCAGAAGTGGAAAAAAACAGTCAGAAAACTGAAACACAGGAAAAACGAGATCTGCTCAAGAGAGTTTCGGACGGATTCTGAAACATTGTTAGAATTATTAGTAGTTTCTCACCATCACTCTATGCTAAACTGGCTTAAAGTAAACATTTTACCAGCAAAGAAAAGTCTACTTTGTCATGATCAATTGGTAAACAGTGATAGCTGGGATGTTTAGGTAACACTGTGATAGCTGGGATGTTTAGGTAACACTGATAGCTGGGATGTTTAGGTAACACTGTGATAGCTGGGATGTTTACGTAACACTGATAGCAGTGTTATGTAACATCCCAGCAGTGACAGCTGTGATGTTTGCCTAACACTGATAGCTGGGATGTTTACTTAACACTGTGATAGTTGGGATGTTTACGTAACACTGATAGCAGTGTTATGTAACATCCCAGCAGTGATAGCTGTGATGTTTACGTAACACTGACAGCTGTGATGTTTACGTAACACTGACAGCTGGGATGTTTACTTAATACAGTGATAGCTGGGATGTTTACGTAACACTGACAGCTGGGATGTTTACGTAACACTGACAGCTGGGATGTTTACTTAACACTGTGATAGCTGGGATGTTTACGTAACACTGATAGCTGGGATGTTTACGTAACACTGATAGCAGTGTTATGTAATATCCCAGCAGTGATAGCTGTGATGTTTGCGTAACACTGATAGCTGGGATGTTTACTTAACACTGACAGCTGGGATGTTTACTTAACACTATGATAGCTGGTATGTTTACTTAACACTATGATAGCTGGGATGTTTACTTAACACTATGATAGCTGGGATGTTTACTTAACACCATGATAGCTGGGATGTTTACTTAACACTATGATAGCTGGGATGTTTACTTAACAACATGATAGCTGGGATGTTTACTTAACACTATGATAGCTGGGATGTTTACTTAACACTATGATAGCTGGGATGTTTACTTAACACTATGATAGCTGGGATGTTTACTTAACACCATGATAGCTGGGATGTTTACTTAACACTATGATAGCTGGGATGTTTACTTAACACTATGATAACGGGGATAAAATGAGTAGAGAAAATCAATGAACAAATGCAATGAAATCAGGTTAAAGTAACGAGCATCACTTTAAACCTATTTTGGGGAATCAATCTGTGTCGAGTAAAAGGATTTGTCATCAAGTTACCTATAACTTTAGTTCAAGGGTCGAAATTATTACGTTCGCATGAAGGTGTTAAGCCCTTAGGGGTAATGAAAGGTAATCAGGAATAATGCGAAGGGAGAGGAGATGTAATTCCCTGGGTTACCAGACCTTAATCAGAATGACGACAACCTATTGAAGGTCTCGGTGTAGAGATATTAATCGGCTCAAATCTTCCATGAGAACATAAGTATGGAACTTAAGTATCGAACCAGTTGAGAAGTAGAAATAACGGATTTAAGTTAGATCAATTTACATTTAGAAAGGATATAGGTAAGTACTGGTTTTCCAACAGAGTTGTGGATGCGTGGAATAATCTTCCGAGTAGGGTGATAGAGGCTAGGACCTTAAGTAGCTTTAAAGAGAGATTGAAAATATACGAGTGGGTGGGGCTGGGTTTGAGTGGTATCGTGGGCACGGGAATAAATTCTTCGGTAGCTTTGAGTAGCGATGGTTTTGATAAATACCTGCCTTGTATGGGACAGTAGGCCTTCTGCAGTGCTCCTCCATTCTTATGTTATGAGAACTGCAGCAGGACTCTTGCCCATGCTAGGCAGATCTTCCTCAGACCCAAACCCACTTAACAAAAATAGAATCACAGACAAGAGAGAGTCAACAAGAGGCAGAAGTTGAATTTTCACGAACCAAAATATCCCAGCCGTCTCCCTGGCCTTCGCTCCAATGGAACTAAAAACACTTATCGAATTTTCACTTAGCTGTTGAAAATTAAATTAAAAAAAATGAAAATCTGTAATAATCGCTTGAGGGTAAAGCCTTTTCTCCGATGAAGTGAAAAACGCTTATCGAATTTTCACTTACCTGCTTAAAATTGAACTTAAAATTAAAATCTGTCATAATCGCTCTAGTGAAAAGCCTTTTCTTCTATAAAGCGAGAAAAAGCTTATCAGATTTTCACTTAGCAGCTTAAAATTGAACTTGGGCCAACAGAGACGCGGGAGAAACCAGCTGTACAAACACAAACTTTGGTCGACAACTTTGCCAACACCTTCAAGTTCCCTGCCTCGTCGCCCGCACGTGGTTCTTGGTGGAGGTGTTCCGAGAGCCTTTGTCACCGCTGATGTCGTGTGGCCCTTCAAGGAAGTTGTAGTGTGGCCCTCCAGGAATGTTGTATTGTGGCCCTCCAGGAACGTTGTAATGTAGCCTTGCAAGATTGTTGTGGTGTGGCCCTGCAAGATTGTTGTATCTTTGTGTGTGTCTAATTTTCAAGACTATTGTAGTGTGGCCTTCCAGGGATGTCGTAGTGTGGCCCTCCAGGGATGTCGTAGTGTGGCCCTCCAGGAATGTCGTAGTGTGGCCCTCCAGGAATGTCGTAGTGTGGCCCTCCAGGAATGTCGTAGTGTGGCCCTCCAGGAATGTCGTAGTGTGGCCCTCCAGGAATGTCGTAGTGTGGCCCTCCAGGAATGTCGTAGTGTGCCCTCCAGGAATGTCGTAGTGTGCCCTCCAGGAATGTCGTAGTGTGCCCTCCAGGAATCTCGTTGTGTGGACCTCCAGGAATCTCGTTGTGTGGACCTCCAGGAATCTCGTAGTGTGGACCTCCAGGAATCTCGTAGTGTGGACCTCCAGGAATCTCGTAGTGTGGACCTCCAGGAATCTCGTAGTGTGGACCTCCAGGAATCTCGTAGTGTGGACCTCCAGGAATCTCGTAGTGTGGACCTCCAGGAATCTCGTAGTGTGGACCTCCAGGAATCTCGTAGTGTGGACCTCCAGGAATCTCGTAGTGTGGACCTCCAGGAATCTCGTAGTGTGGACCTCCAGGAATCTCGTAGTGTGGACCTCCAGGAATCTCGTAGTGTGGACCTCCAGGAATCTCGTAGTGGGGCCCTCCAGGAATCTCGTAGTGGGGCCCTCCAGGAATGTCGTAGTGGGGCCCTCCAGGAATGTCGTAGTGGGGCCCTCCAGGAATGTCGTAGTGGGGCCCTCCAGGAATGTCGTAGTGGGGCCCTCCAGGAATGTCGTAGTGGGGCCCAGGAATGTCGTAGTGGGGCCCTCCAGGACAGCTGGTCCCCCATATATCGCTTTATAATTTATTATGCATTTATGGTAATACATTTAGCATAATGTTGATTTCTAGGTTCATTTTTCTTTGATAAATGAGATACAACATTTGGGTATCTTTATTGTGGATAAAGATACCCGAATGTTGCACAAGTCTCTCATTTATCAACTCGTCGGTTTTCTGCGCCATTTATTCACATTATTTTCTTGGTCTATAGTTGCAGAATTACCCTCTTTCCCTTTTCCTGGGATTTATTGCATTTTTCTCCGCCATTTTTCCTTGCACGTTGAATTTCTATAGTCTCTTGTCTAACCACCTCTGTACCCGGTCCAGTTCTCCCTGGAGTCTATGTGACTTCGTCTACAGAAGCAAGTAGACACATACGATCTACTGTATTTTCAGCATATAAGGTGCCCGACAGAAGTATCGTAACGCTAAATCAGTAGTTTTTGTAATTCAAGGGCTAATTACCCTCCTTTCGCTAAAGCGTAACCCAAAGTCTTCCCTTGACACTGACCTTGAGTATATAAGGCGCGGGGTGATTTTCCAAGACTTTCACTGGGAAAAAAGGCTCGTCTTATATGCCGGAAAAAACAGATAATCAGATAACATTAGTACCATCTACCCTGTCACCCTCCGTGTCTAATCTCTCACAATCTTTCTAAACTCTAATAGTGTTCCTTTTGCTGTTATTATTTGTGGTTTAATTTGTAATGGGATTCGACGTTTAACGCTTCCTCGTTAAGTAACAATCTGTTCAATATTCCTTTCTGTCTTCATAGTTTTTTTATATGGAACTGCAGCAGGTTCATGGTTCGGTAGTTTCTTCGTTGGTTAATATAAAGACACTTAGAGCATAGTAAACCTATGCTCGGGCAGGGTTTCGCTCAAAGAGGGGTTTATCTGTATTTAATATAGCTCTCCTTGAGTGAAACGTTGCTTTACGTTGCTCTGACCGCCTTCGTATTACGAACACTTCTCGGTACACTGTCTTCCAACTTGCTTCCTCCGTAATATCTCCCAACCAGTGAGAATTGTACCTCTCATCTCCCAACCAGTGAGAATTGTACCTCTCATCTCCCAACAGTGAGAATTGTACCTCTCATCTCCCAACCAGTGAGAATTGTACCTCTCATCTCCCAACCAGTGAGAATTGTACCTCTCATCTCCCAACCAGTGAGAACTGAACCTCTCAGCTACCAACCAGTGAGAACTGTGCCTCTCATCTCCCAACCAGTGAGAACTGTGCCTCTCATCTCCCAACCAGTGAGAACTGTACCTCTCATCTACCAACCAGTGAGAACTGTACCTCTCATCTCCCAACCAGTGAGAACTGTACCTCTCATCTCCCAACCAGTGAGAACTGTACCTCTCATCTCCCAACCAGTGAGAACTGTACCTCTCATCTACCAACCAGTGAGAACTGTACCTCTCATCTACCAACCAGTGAGAACTGTACCTCTCATCTCCCAACCAGTGAGAACTGTACCTCTCATCTACCAACCAGTGAGAACTGTACCTCTCATCTCCCAACCAGTGAGAACTGTACCTCTCATCTCCCAACCAGTGAGAACTGTACCTCTCATCTCCCAACCAGTGAGAACTGTACCTCTCATCTACCAACCAGTGAGAACTGTACCTCTCATCTCCCAACCAGTGAGAACTGTACCTCTCATCTACCAACCAGTGAGAACTGTACCTCTCATCTACCAACCAGTGAGAACTGTACCTCTCATCTCCCAACCAGTGAGAACTGTACCTCTCATCTACCAACCAGTGAGAACTGTACCTCTCATCTACCAACCAGTGAGAACTGTACCTCTCATCTCCCAACCAGTGAGAACTGTACCTCTCATCTCCCAACCAGTGAGAACTGTACCTCTCATCTCCCAACCAGTGAGAACTGTACCTCTCATCTCCCAACCAGTGAGAACTGTACCTCTCATCTCCCAACCAGTGAGAACTGTACCTCTCATCTCAAAACTAATGAGAATTATAACACCTTGTATTTTAGCGCTTCCTGACTGTTCCCTTCTTTCAATATGGGAATAAATTTTCCCCATTTCCCTTGTTATTGTGGTTCGTCCATCTCCAGTGATTTTTTTAAAGTTCCTCTCTATAGGGCAACGAAGTCACTCAGTTCCCTCCCTCAATATCTGTGACAAGTTACCAAACCGGTTCCGTTGCAGGTGTTGTGACTAGGTGGAAACTGATCACGTATTTTCTTTCGTTTTGTCTATTTTATGGCAAGTATTGTAGACACGCATAATAGAAGAATGTAGAGGTTTATCAAGGTGAAACTGGAAAAAGGTCTACAACAGCGAAACGTTGTCCACAAGGGTTTGTAATACGCTGTTATTCTTTGTGTAAAGGAGGCACTTTTGCAACATTTACACAATGGGTATCTATATTATGGAAACGTTTCGCCAGCCAGTTGCTTCTTCAGTTCAGTAGAGAGAACAGGGAGAGGGTGAGTAGTTTGGGGTAATCAGTCCCTCAAACGTCTCCTCCTCCGGTTATGTAAATCACTTATGCACACTGTAGTGTACACTACTTAATTATTTGTGCTCACCTATTTGTGTTTGTAGGGTTGATCCACAGTTCTTGGCCCCCGTTTCTTCGCTAGTGGCTGCTAGGTTCACACACTCTCCCTGCTCCATTAGCTTTAAAATATCTCTTCTGAAAGCTATATCTGTTAGGCTTGTAATCACCTACTTCTCAAAGTAGTAATGTGAACATCTACTTAAGAGGCACCTAAGTACCCCTGTCTCCTAATGACTTGTTCATTTATCCACTATAATATACCTTATCCATAATTATTATCGCATTTGCTTTGTCTGTTTCGTAAGGTGAAGTCTAAGATCTTTCCTTTGTAGTCTACACTATTTGTACTCACTTTTCTCAACATTATCGGTACAAGTCACTTCTGTCTCTCTGATCTTTGTACAACCTGTGTTCATTTCTTATTATCTTAAATAATTCCTTGTTGACATTTTATATCTTCAGAAGTTTATTGGCTCTCATAGTTAATGTTCTTGCTGTCTGGATCACTCTCTCTCGTTTCTCGTTTCTCGTTTCTCGTTTCTCTCTCTCTCTCTCTCTCTCTCTCTCTCTCTCTCTCTCTCTCTCTCTCTCTCTCTCTCTCTCTCTCTCTCTCTTTCGTAGTCCATTCTCCCGTAGTCAGATTTATTTATTCATTTTTTTCCACCACAGCTCACCCTCCTGTAATCTGGCTTACTGTGTACAGTAATCCTTCTCCAACACGGTAATCCTTTCACTCACCAGGCTCTTTCTTTCTCTCTGTCTGTCTCTGTCTCTTTGTCTCTCTCTGTCTCTGTCTGTCTGGTTCTTCTGTCTTCACGTCCTGGTTTAGATGATCATTCCTCCTAGATTTTTCCCTTCCCATGTTTTTAGATCCTCGTTGAGGACCCACTGAGGTTACCAGTAGTTAAAATTTCCTATGTTTTCTTGTCATGCAGTTGTTTCTCGTCTAATTCCTCCCGTGTCTTTACCCTTTTTTCACTGCGCTGAAATTACAAGTTAAGAGCTGGTCTCCTTCCTCAGATCACTTATAGAATATGATCCTACCTTAGCTCACTTATAGAATGTGATGCTACTTCAGCTCACTTACAGAATAGGATCCTACCTAAGCTTACTTATAGAATAGGATCCTACCTCAGCTCACTTATAGAATAGGATCTTACCTCAGCTCACTTATAGAATAGGATCTTACCTCAGCTCACTTATAGAATATGATCCTACCTTAGCTCACTTATAGAATAGGATCCTACCTAAGCTTACTTATAGAATAGGATCCTACCTTAGCTCACTTATAGAATAGGATCCTACCTCACCTTACTTATAGAATAGGATCCTACCTCAGCTTACTTAAATAGGATCCTACCTCACCTCAATTATAGAATAGGATCTTACCTCAGCTCACTTATAGAACAGGATCTTACCTCAGCTCACTTATAGAATATGATCCTACCTCAGCTCACTTATAGAATATGATCCTACCTCAGCTCACTTATAGAATATGATCCTACCTCAGCTCACTTATAGAATATGATCCTACCTCAGCTTACTTATAGAATATTATCCTACCTCAGCTTATAGAATAGGATCCTACCTCAGCTCACTTATAGAATAGAATCCTACCTCAGCTCACTGATAGAATAGGATCCTACCTCAGCTCACTTATAGAATAGGATCTTACCTCAGCTCACTTATAGAATATGATCCTACCTCAGCTCACTTACAGAATATGATCCTACCTCAGCTCATTTATAGAATATGATCCTACCTCAGCACACTTATAGAATATGATCCTACCTCAGCTCATTTATAGAATATGATCCTACCTCAGCTCACTTGTAGAATATGATCCTACCTCAGCTCACTTACAGAATATGATCCTACCTCAGCTCACTTATAGAATAGGATCCTACCTCAGCTCACTTATAGAATATGATCCTACCTCAGCTCACTTACAGAATATGATCCTACCTCAGCACACTTATAGAATAGGATCCTACCTCAGCTCACTTATAGAATAGGATCTTACCTCAGCTCACTTATAGAATATGATCCTACCTCAGCACACTTATAAGAACATAAGAACATAAGAAAGGAGGAACACTGCAGCAGGCCTGTTGGCCCATACTAGGCAGGTCCTTTACAATTCATCCCACTAACAAACATTTGACCAACCCAATTTTCAATGCCACCCAAGAAACAAGCTCCGATGCGCAAGTCCCACTCAAATCCAACCCCTCCCTCTCATGTACTTATCCAACCTAAATTTGAAACTACCCAAAGTCCCAGCCTCAATAACCCAACTAGGTAGACTGTTCCACTCATCAACTACCCTATTTCCAAACCAATACTTTCCTATGTCCTTTCTAAATCTAAACTTATCTAATTTAAATCCATTACTGCGGGTTCTCTCTTGGAGAGACATCCTCAAGACCTTGTTAATATCCCCTTTATTAATACCTATCTTCCACTTATACACTTCGATCAGGTCTCCCCTCATTCTTCGTCTAACAAGTGAATGTAACTTAAGAGTCTTCAATCTTTCTTCATAAGGAAGATTTCTAATGCTATGTATTAATTTAGTCATCCTACGCTGAATGTTTTCTAACGAATTTATGCCCATTCTGTAATATGGAGACCAGAACTGAGCTGCATAATCTAGGTGAGGCCTCACTAATGACGTATAAAGCTGCAGTATGACCTCTGGACTTCTGTTGCTTACACTTCTTGATATAAATCCCAGTAATCTATTTGCCTTATTACGTACGCTTAGGCACTGCTGTCTTGGTTTAAGGTTGCTGCTTACCATAACCCCCAAGTCCTTTTCGCAATCTGTATGGCTAAGTTCTACATTATTTAACTTATAAGTGCTAGGGTTATGGACACTCCCGAGCTTCAGAACCTTGCATTTATCTACATTGAACTGCATCTGCCACTTTTCTGACCAAGAGTAGAGTTTGTCTAAATCCTCCTGAAGTTCCCTAACATCTACGTTTGAATCAATTATCCTACCTATCTTCGTGTCATCGGCGAATTTGCTCGTATCACTAGTAATTCCCTCATCAAGATCATTGATATATATTATAAACAACGGTCCCAAGACTGATCCCTGTGGAACGCCACTTGTTACCGATCCCCACTTGGACTTAACCCCATTTATGGACACTCTCTGCTTCCTGTCTGTGAGCCATGATTCGATCCACGAGAGCACTCTTCCCCCAATGCCATGAGCTGCTACTTTCTTCAACAGTCTTTGGTGCGGAACTCTATCAAATGCCTTACTAAAATCCAAGTAAATAATATCAAATTCTTTATCGTGGTCAACAGCCTCAAAAGCTTTACTGAAGAAAGTTAATAAATTAGTTAGACAAGACCGGCCTCTTGTGAATCCATGCTGAGTATCATTAATCAAGCTATGCTTATCGAGATGGCTTCTTATAATCTCAGCTATAATTGACTAGTTGAAGATTGAGACACTTATGCAGCATATGGAAATCTTTATTCAGGAAACGTTTCGCCACACAGTGGCTTCATTAGTCCAATACAAAGAGGAAGGCGTAAGGAGAGGAGGAGAATGAGGTAATCAGTCCCTCAACCTGGAGTCGATGTGTTCAGTCCATCAATCTTGTAGAATGTACAGCATAGGGCCGTAGACGTGGCTTATATACTGTAGTGAGGTGACGTGAAGCAGATGGAGGCGGGGTCATAGTGGTACCATCCACTAGTCGAAGTAGGTCTTCGTCCAAAGGTTGAACAAGTGTTGAAGAATTCTTTGTAACAAGATCCCATGATGTTGCAGTGTCCGACAGTTGTGATGAATGGTTTGAAAAACCGACAAGTTGAAGATTGAGACACTTATGCAGCATATAGAAATCTTTATTCAGGAAACGTTTCGCCACACAGTGGCTTCATCAGTCCAATACAAAGAGGAAGGCGTAAGGAGAGGGGGAGAATGAGGTAATCAGTCCCTCAACCTGGAGTCGATGTGTTCAGTCCATCAATCTTGTAGAATGTACAGCATAGGGCCGTAGACGTGGCTTATATACTGTAGTGAGGTGACGTGAAGCAGATGGAGGCGGGGTCATAGTGGTACCATCCACTAGTCGAAGTAGGTCTTCGTCCAAAGGTTGAACAAGTGTTGAAGAATTCTTTGTAACAAGATCCTTACGCCTTCCTCTTTGTATTGGACTGATGAAGCCACTGTGTGGCGAAACGTTTCCTGAATAAAGATTTCCATATGCTGCATAAGTGTCTCAATCTTCAACTTGTCGGTTTTTCAAACCATTCATTATAATTGACTAGTAATTTGCCTACAATTGAGGTCGAATAGAATAGGATCTTACCTCAGCTCATTTATAGAATAGGATCCTACCTCAGCTCGCTTGTAGAGTAAGAGCTGTGCTCACTAAGATGGACATTTCTCAGTTCCTTAGTCTTCATCAGTTTCTCCGCACTTGGAAGAGAGGAGCTTACGACGACGTTTCGGTCCGACTTGAACCATTTACAGAAACATGTGCAACACTTGAGTATCTTTAGTGAGGGAACGTTTCGCCACACAGTGGCTTCATCAGCCCATACAAAGGAGAATGGTGGAGAACAGGAGGAGTTTGAGGTAATCAGTCCCTCAGCCTTGAGTCGATGTGGTCAGTCCATCAATCTTGAATAGAATACAAAATATGTGCCAAGAAATGGCTGGGTTTGATTAGTGTCGTGGGTACGGCAGTAAATTCTTGGGTAACTTTGGGTAGGGGTGGTTTTGATAAGGAACTGCCTTGTATGGGCCAGTAGGCCTTCTGTAGTGTTCCTTCACTCTTATGTTCTTATATACTGTAGACAGGTGAAGTGCAGCACCCGTAGGTTATATCACACTTGTCAAATCCATGACTAAATGTTAGTTAAAAAAAGAATTCCTTGAAAACAAATGTTTCAGAGAACCGAGAAGTTGATAAATTAGATACATATGCAACACTTGCGTATCTTTATTGAGGAAACGTTTCGCCACACAGTGGCTTCATCAGTCCATACAAAGAAGGATTAAGGGTTGGATAAATACATAAATGAGAGGGGGTTGGATTTGAGTGGGACTTGTACACGAGTAAATAGAATTATTAGAGTTTATTGCTTGGATGGCGTTGATAATGGGTTGGGCAAATATTCTGTTAGTGGGTTGGATTTGTGAAGGACCTGCCTAGTATGGGCCAACAGGCCTGATGCAGTGTTTCTCCTTTCCTGTGTTTCTCACCTGTATCATGAAGGAAAGTGTTAAGTGTTGGATGTTGACCGTGAGGTATTGTCTCTGCCTTGTAAGTCTTCAGCTGTTCTATTATTTTCACAGGTCCTTGATAATGAGAGAAATCACGAAAGCGCTTGGAATTTGATTTTTCACAATGGTTGTTTTGCATAGTTTAATGTACGTATAAATTACCTATGATAACCCAAAATAAAAACATATAAAGTGATTTACGTTCATTGGCAGTCCTTGCAATATCGTATTATTTAAAGCCTATCAGTTAGTTACAGTAGGTAAAGGTTAATTTACATTAGATTAAGGTAACCTAACTTAACTTAGAATAAGTAAAACATAAATTGTCCATTATGTTCTTGTAGAAATTCACACATTAACTCGTACCATAAAAAACGTATTTCTTCGAAGGACAGACTTCAGTAATTTAATCCTCCACTTTTTTTTTTCTCTTTTTTGTCCTCACTTGTTAAAAAAAAACCACGGAAAATACTGCTTTTGTTTTAATTCCTCTGAGTTTTGTCTCTGTGATGGCTATGATCTCAAAGGTCTCCTCCCGTGTTCTTTATGTCAGCATAACAGTAATTAAATACCATTCTTTTATTCTCTTATACCTGACTACAATGTCGGTTCCTTGAGGGCAACTGCATTTTTGGGTACTGGGTGAGAGCCTCCAGGAGAGAGGGTGAGGGAGATTGCTAGCGTACTCAGGTCACACACTGAGGTCCATGGTTCGATCCCCGTTACGCGTGGAAATATTAAGACAACTTTCCTTAAAACATCGGCTGTCCCTGTTCACCTAGCTGTAAAATAGGAACCTGGGTCTTAGCCGAATGGCATGGGTCGCATCCTGGGAACAAAATGACCTAATTTGCATAAACAAGGAGCTTTCTATATAGTAGTATGTCACTGATGTCAGCTATGGTTTGTATAAGTTGTACATATGGTATAAACCTTGGTAATAAATACCGACAAGTTGGTTTAGAAAGACACGTAAGCAAACACTGACATATTTATTAGAAAACGTTTCGGTCCTGGGACCTTGATCACTTAGAAGTGATCAAGGTCCCAGGACCGAAACGTTTTCTAATACATATGTCATAGTGTTTGCTTACGTGTCTTTCTAAACCAAGATGTACATGTACTTGAAGAAATAATTATTATTAGTATAGTATTAATAATAATTATTATTATATTAAGATTAAACAAAGTTGATTGTACGATGATCATTACTGGTGAACGTCACCTTTACATCACCGTTTAAGAGGACTTTAATCTGCAAAACAAAACCCAAAGTAAACTATGCGTGTATTACAGAGAAACATCTTTCGGTTTATATACTTATTGGTTTATTCATCTCTCAGACACTTGCTTTAAGCTAAGAGACTGGCTTTCTTCGATTAAAGCTGAGGGACTGATTACCTCAAGAAATCCTTCTCTTTTTCGTCTAATTTCTCATTGATAGATCATCAATATATTCGACTCATAATCAAGATACCTAGTTGATGAATTAGAAACATGTGCAACATCTAGGTATCTTTACATGTAGACGTTTCGCCATCCAGTGGGTTTATCAATACAAATTCTGGGACATAATTTGAAGACTGAAGAACTATATACAAAAGATGAAATAATTAGTCCCCCAGCCTTGGAGTTGGTGTGAAGAGCACCGTAGTCGTGCACTTTCCCTAATTTCTTGACTTGCTTGACCAGGTGTGGGTTCCATACTGGTGCTGCATACTCCAATATGGGCCTAACGTATATGGTGTACAGTCTTGAACGTTTCCTTGTTAAAACGTCGAAACCTTGTTCTCAGATTTGCCAGGCGCCTATATGTGAAGCAGTTGTTTGGTTGATGTGCGCCTCAGGAGATGTGCTCGCTATTATTCTCACCCCAAGATCCTTTTCTTGTATTGAGGTTTGCAGTCTTTGGCCTCTTAGTCCGTACCCTGTCTTCGGTCCTCTGACATTCCCCAGTCTTCATGACTTTGCATTTGGTCGGGTTAAACTCCAGTTGTTGGACCAAGCTTGCAACCTGTCCAGATCCCTTTGTAGTTCTATCTGATCCTCGTCCATTTGAATTCAACGCATTAGCTTCACGTCGTCTGCAAAGAGGGGAAACCTTTGAATAGGCCCCTTCCGACATGTCACTCACATATACCAGAAACAGCAACGGCTCTACGACTGACCCCTGTGGAGTGCCGCTCGTCACAATCACCCACTAACACCTTGTCACGTACCATGACTAGTTATTTCCTTCCTGTCAGGTATTCTCTGATGCACTTCAGGATCTTTCCTGCTATTCCTGACTGCTCCTCTAGCTTTTGCACTAATCTCTTGTGTGCAACTTTGTCGAAAGCCTTCTTACAGTCCAAGAAAATGCAGTCTACCCACCCCTCCCTCCCTCCCTCCCTCCCTCCCTCCCTCTCTCTCTCTCTCTCTTGTCTTCCTTCCATCTCCTTGTCGTAAAGCTCCAGTAGGTCTGAAACAGTGCTGGTTATATGTATAAGCTCGTTCCTTTCTAGTTGTTCCAACATTTGCTGTCTTCCTTGCCTCGGGGAGTTGCCCTGTTTCGATAGATGTGTTGTAGATTGTTAGTGGCACACACAGCGGCTCCTCTTCTTCTCTCAAGACCCACGGAGAGATGTCCGTACACACATCCTTTGAGGAATCTAGCTCACTTGGCAGCTTCTTTGCTTCTTCCTAGGTTGTGTGTATTGTTGGTGTACCCTACCATCCCTGTTTACCGTAGTTTCCACTGAAAATACTTCCTTAAATCGCGTGCTTAGCTCCACACATTTCTTTGTCGTTTTTGAACTCCCCTCCTTCCTTCCTCAGCCTGATTACCTGGTTCTTGACTGTTGTTTTCCTCCTGATGTGGCTGTACAACTGCTTTGGGTCAGATTTGGTTCTCGATGCTATGCCATTCTCGTAATGCCGGTGGTCTCCCTTCATCATTTCTGCTAAGCTTATTATTATCCTTGCGCCTTTGTCTTCTATAATTTTTCCATTCTCTAGCACACTTGGTGTTGGCCTCTCTACCCATTTGGGTGAATCAAGGGCTTGTTATGGCCTTTTCATTGATTTTGTTGCGCTTAGGTACGAACCTCTCCTCCTCTGTGCATTTTGTGGTCACGTATTCCATCATTTCATTAGCTGTTTTCCCACCAGTTATCTCTCCCACTATACCTCATGCAGGAAATTCCTAATACCTGTATAATTCCTTCTTTCATTCTTTGGCTTCTCTCATCCTACTCGTGCTGCTTCCCTCTCTAATTTTAGCTCTACAATATATTCGAAGCTCAGGATAACGTGATCACTAGCTCTTATGGGCCTTTCGTATGTGATTATTTCATGTCCCCAATGTCTGAACTACTTAAGGTGAATATGAGGTCCAGCCTTGCTGGTTCATCCTCTCCTCTCACTGTAGTAGTAGTGTCCCTAACATGTTAATGTATGAGGTTTTCCAGTACCACCTCCATCTCGGCCTTGAACGTTTCTGGTCCCTCTTGTGGCTCTATGTTGTCCCAATCTGTTTATGACTGAAATCACCCACTACCAGTAACTTTGCCCAGCTCGTGCTGGCCCACCTGGCAACCTCAATTCCCTCCGTCCGTCCGTCCCAGGAGTGTGCCAAGTTGCCAAGTAAAGTTTATAAACTATTTACATCCAGTATTTTCTAATATGTTTATTCCCTATTTCGTAACAATTCAGTAATGTTTACTTTACTGTTTAGGAAGCAAGACGTGAAGACGAAGAGATGATTCCGAGTACGTGCGACGATCCCCTCAGTCCCTGTCATGATCCCCCCAGTCCCTGTGATGATACCCCAGTCCTTGTGATGATACCCAGTCCTTGAGATGATACCCAGTCCTTGGGATGATCCCCCAGTCCTTGGGATGATACCCCAGTCCTTGGGATGATCACCAGTATTTGGGGTGATACCCAGTCCTTGGGATGATCCCCCAGTCCTTGGGATGATCACCAGTATTTGGGGTGATACCCAGTCCTTGGGATGATCCCCAATCCTTGGGATGATCCCCAATCCTTGGGATGATCTCCCAATCCTTGGGATGATCCCCCAATCCTTGGGATGATCCCCAGTCCTTGTGATGATCCCCCAGTTCTTGGGATGATCCCCAGTCCTTGGGATGATCCCAAGTCCATGGGGTGATCCTCCAGTCCTTGGGATGATCCCCCAGTCCTTGGGATGATCCCCAGTTCTTGTGATGATACCCCAGTCCTTGGGATGATACCTAGTCCTTGTGATGATACCCCAGTCCTTGTGATGATACCCCCAGTCCTTGTGATGATCCCTAGTCCTTGTGATGATACCCCAGTCCTTGGGATGATACCCCAGTCCTTGGGATGATACCCCAGTCCTTGTGATGATACCCCAGTTCTTGGGATGATCCCCCAGTCCTTGGGATGATCCCCCAGTCCTTGGGATGATCCCCCAGTCCTTGGGATGATACCCCAGTCCTTGGGATGATACCCCAGTCCTTGGGATGATACCCCAGTCCTTGGGATGATACCCCAGTCCTTGGGATGATACCCCAGTCCTTGGGATGATACCCCAGTCCTTGGGATGATACCCCAGTCCTTGTGATGATACCCCAGTCCTTGTGATGATACCCCAGCCCTTGTGATGACACCCCAGTCCTTGTGATGACACCCCAGTCCTTGTGATGACACCCCAGTCCTTGTGATGACACCCCAGTCCTTGTGATGACACCCCAGTCCTTGTGATGACACCCCAGTCCTTGTGATGACACCCCTGTCCTTGTGATGACACCCCTGTCCTTGTGATGACACCCCTGTCCTTGTGATGACACCCCAGTCCTTGTGATGACACCCCAGTCCTTGTGATGACACCCCAGTCCTTGTCACCCCAGTATACTCACTTTCTCACTAGAAAACCCTTATATTCCCCTACTCTCAGTTATATACACCTGAGATCAAAGAGTTTTATACAGGCAAGTTCTCTGCATTGGACTTAAGCCACCGGCTGATGACACTTCACAACAAAGATACCCAAGTGTTGAACCAATGACTCACGAAATCGTAATGACACGATTGCAAATAAACCATACCACGGACGGGGATAGAACCCGCTATCAGAGAGTCTCAAAACTCCAGACCGTCGCGTTAGCCACTGGCTAGCTGGTCCAGTGGTTAACGCGACGGTCTGGAGTTTTGAAACTCTGATCGCGGGTTCTATCCCCGTCCGTGGTATGGGTTGAACAAATGTCTTAATTCATCAGCTTGTCGGTTTTTCCGAATCATTTTATAAGGTCACTTGTGAGAACGGTCCACTAGTGCAAGTTGATCATTCTTCTCTTCGCCTTACATAAGCAATATCTTTGAAAATATGCTGCTGAGAGACCGATTATTACAAACCTATCATCTTTCCCTGTTATTCTCTGCGCCGGACTGAAGAAGCTACTGGCTGGCGAAATGCTTTCTCAATAAAGATTCCCGAATGTTGCACAAGTTTCTCATTCTACAAACAGCTGTTAGAAATATCTAGAAAACGTTCCCTGTATCAAGATACCACTGTGTTGCTGTGTCTGATAAGTAGCATTTTATAAAAGGTATACAGTACCGACAAATTAATGATTAATACATATTAAACACTGGGGATATAAATTATACCACGGGTGGGGTTAGAACCCACTATCACACAGTCGTAAAAATAACCTAGCTGGATGCATCTTATTGTAGCCAGCTGGTCCAGATGGCTAACGCGTCGGTCTGTAGTTTTATGACTCTCTGACCGCGGGTTCTAACCCCACCCGTGGTATGGTTTGTTTGCAATCGTGTCATTTCGACTTCGTGAGTCACTAGCGGTATATTTGTTGACGAAACGTTTCGCCTACACTGCAGACTTCATCATGGGACAAAAAAGACACAAATGCAACATAAAGCATTTCTTTATTGACAACGTTTCGCCCACACAGTGGACTTTATCTAGTAATAATGATATCTGTGACTTGATAAACCCACTGTGTGGGCGAAACGTATTCAGTAAAGGATCGCATTATACTGTCTTTGTGTTTATTTTTCCATCGTGTCGGTATTTTATTCCATTTATCTCCAGACTTCATCAGTCGAATACATTGATGATTAACAACCAAGGCGAAGTGGAGATAGACTGAGGCAATCAGTCCCTCAGCCTTAATGAGGCTAAGGATATCTTCCACCAAGACTGAGGGACAGATTCCCTCAAACTATTTCTCCACTTTGTCTACTATCTCCAGGATTGCAATTTGTCACTGCAACTGAAGTTAGCAGCTCAAACGAAACGCTTTATCAATATTGACAGCTTGTGTTGCACATGTCTAGCTCATCTACGATATTTACTGTTTGTTATGCTTGATTTGGATAGGTTATAATTGGTTATGCTGACGATAATTAACTTATATTTATATGTATTAACCTACAATAACGATAGAAAAATCATGGGTGTGAGTTTGACCTGATTGGCTTGTGCTGCTAGGTCAGATGCCGTGCTCCTCCCTTAAGTGAATGTGACTGACCTGATTAAGTTAAGGCATTGGCTTAAGCCGATGGGAGAATTGGACCTGCCTCGCATGAGCCAGTAGGCCTGCTGCAGTGTTCCTTCATATGTCTTTCGAAGACAGAGCGTTCCTGTTTTATGAAATGCCGAAATAGAAATTAGGTGGGATGGAACGTCACAAGGAAGGAGTGGGAGGATGACGGATATATATATAATATATATATATATATATATATATATATATATATATATATATATATATATATATATATATATATATATATATATATATATATATATATATATATATATATAATATATATATATATATATATATATATATATATATATATATATATATATATGTCGTGCCGAATATGTAAAACTGGTCAATTAGCAAGAACTCATTTAAAATTAAGTCCTTTCTGAAATTTTCTCTTATACGTTTAAAGATATATTTTTTCATTAATGTTAATGTAAAAAAATTTAATTTTGCACCAAAAGGAACTTAGAAAACTTACCTAACCTTATTATAACAAGAGCAATTTATTTTAGCCTAACCCAACTAAATATATTTTAGATTTGTTTACAATAATTTAATACTAAACAAAAACAGTGAAATATATTTTTTTCGTTAGGTTCAGAATGATTTTGGCGAAATTATTGCATACACAAATTTTCGCTTGTCCTATATGGCAAGATGAACGTTGCTATTTAAGCCAAGATCGCAAGTTCTGCATATTCGGCACGACATTATATATATATATATATATATATCTATATATATATATATATATATATATATATATATATCTATATATATATATATATATATTATACATATATATACATATATATATATACGTATATATAGATATATATATCTACATATATATATATATACATATATATATATAAATATATATACATATATATATATATATACATATATATACATATATATATATATATACATATATATATATATATATATATATATTGGGATCATATTATCATCATGGGGAGGGTTAAACCAGTAGAAATTAAGCAGCGCCTGTGGATAGGGGGAGATGGAAACTGAAGCACAGATCCAATTCCCTAGATCAAGAGCCCCTCACCAGCATCAAGGAACTTTCCTAGAGGGGATCATGTTATGAAGCTAATAATTATATCTTTATTTCTACCAGTACATGTACAAGGTATACCAGTACATGTACAAGGTATACAAGTACATGTACAAGGTATACAAATACATGTACAAGGTATACAAGTGCATGTACAAGGTATACAAATACATGTACAAGGTATACAAGTACATGTACAAGGTATACAAGTGCATGTACAAGGTATACAAGTACATGTACAAGGTATACAAGTACATGTACAAGGTATACAAGTACATGTACAAGGTATACAAGTACATGTACAAGGTATACAAATACATGTACAAGGTATACAAGTGCATGTACAAGGTATACAAGTACATGTACAAGGTATACCAGTACATGTACAAGGTATATCAGTACATGTACAAGGTATACCAGTACATTTACAATGTATACCAGTGCATGTACAAGGTATACAAGTGCATGTACAAGGTATACAAGTACATGTACAAGGTATACCAGTACATGTACAAGGTATACCAGTACATGTACAAGGTATACAAGTACATGTACAAGGTATACAAGTACATGTACAAGGTATACAAGTACATGTACAAGGTATACAAGTGCATGTACAAGGTATACCAGTACATGTACAAGGTATACCAGTACATGTACAAGGTATACCAGTACATGTACAAGGTATACAAGTGCATGTACAAGGTATACAAGTACATGTACAAGGTATACAAGTACATGTACAAGGTATACAAGTACATGTACAAGGTATACAGACCATAGCTGACATCAATGACATACTACTATATAGAAAGTCGCTTGTTATGCTGAGCATTTCCCGCAAATTAGGTCACTTTTGTCCCAGGATGCGACCCACACCAGTCCACTAACACCCAGGTACCCATTTTACTGATGGGTGAACATAGACAACAGGTGTAAAGAAACACGTCAATGTTTCTACCCTGGCTGGGAATCGAACCCAGACCCTCGCCGTGTGAAGCGAGAACACCTAGCTTCGGTCGTTCAGTGGATGCTAAATTACGGATTAGGTCTTCAATTAAGACCCATGTAAGAAGTCTGTCCACTTTTCTGACGAACATACCACCACCCTTCTTTATTCTTTGCCTTTTTTTGGGAGGCTTTTCCTGGTAATTTACACATTAGTTACTATGTACTTATATGAACCAGTACCTAAATAAATTTACTAACCTTTATATCCACCTCCACATCTACCACCCTCCTCCAGCTTCAACTCACATGACAGCGGTATATAAGCTACTTCTCCGGACATATTGTGTACTTTCTACAAGACTGATGGACTGAACGTATCGACTCCAGGCTGAGGGACTGATTACCTCAAACTACTACTGTTCTTTCACCGTTCTTCTTTGTAATGGACTGAAGAAGCCACTGGCTGACGGAACGTTTCTTCGGTAAAGATTCCCAAAATATTGCAGAAGTATCTCATTCTTGAACGTTTCAGTTTTGTAAATCATTTATGACGTCTACCACTCCACATTTTCGCTATGTATTCAGTGCTATCATCTATCCTACAGTACCCTCAATCTTTGTATTCAGTGCTATCATCTATCCTACAGTACCCTCAATCTTTGTATTCAGTGCTATCATCTATCCTACAGTACCCTCAATCTTTGTATTCAGTGCTATCACCTATCCTACAGTACCCTCAATCTTTGTATTCAGTGCTATCATATATCCTACAGTACCCTCAATCTTTGTATTCAGTGCTATCATCTATCCTACAGTACCCTCAATCTTTGTATTCAGTGCTATCATATATCCTACAGTACCCTCAATCTTTGTATTCAGTGCTATCATCTATCCTACAGTACCCTCAATCTTTGTATTCAGTGCTATCATATATCCTACAGTACCCTCAATCTTTGTATTCAGTGCTATCATCTATCCTACAGTACCCTCAATCTTTGTATTCAGTGCTATCACCTATCCTACAGTACCCTCAATCTTTGTATTCAGTGCTATCATATATCCTACAGTACCCTCAATCTTTGTATTCAGTGCTATCATCTATCCTACAGTACCCTCAATCTTTGTATTCAGTGCTATCATATATCCTACAGTACCCTCAATCTTTGTATTCAGTGCTATCATCTATCCTACAGTACCCTCAATCTTTGTATTCAGTGCTATCATCTATCCTACAGTACCCTCAATCTTTGTATTCAGTGCTATCATATATCCTACAGTACCCTCAATCTTTGTATTCAGTGCTATCATCTATCCTAGAGTACCCTCAATCTTTGTATTCAGTGCTATCATATATCCTACAGTACCCTCAATCTTTGTATTCAGTGCTATCATATATCCTACAGTACCCTCAATCTTTGTATTCAGTGCTATCATATATCCTACAGTACCCTCAATCTTTGTATTCAGTGCTATCATATATCCTACAGTACCCTCAATCTTTGTATTCAGTGCTATCATCTATCCTACAGTACCCTCAATCTTTGTATTCAGTGCTATCATATATCCTACAGTACCCTCAATCTTTGTATTCAGTGCTATCATATATCCTACAGTACCCTCAATCTTTGTATTCAGTGCTATCATATATCCTACAGTACCCTCAATCTGAAGGACAAGCTGAAAAAATACTTTAGGAATTCTAACTGCGGCATCTCGGCGACTACAGCTACAAAACTTTTCCTTAGCGAAGCATCGATTCCTTCACCACCATGACGATCTTTCCTATTCAACTTTCTGTGAGCAAGCCAAGCCAACAGCCCACGATATTGGTCATTGCGTAGGGAAGAAGTTGAAGGGATAGATGGTAGGGATGATCCGAAATTGTGGGTTGAAGATTATATATATTGGAAAGGGGAGGAGTGTTTAGGGCCTTTAGGCATTGATCATGAAAAGGTTCGAAGTGGGGTGAGAAGTTATGGCAGGCGGTCGTGGGGAGAGACAGGGTAGTGAGCGGGTGATGCTTTTGTTATGTAGAGAAGTGGATGGAGAAATGTATTGGATGGAGAGTGTTGGATGGAGGGAGGGAGGTTAGTTAGGGGCATAGGGAGAAAAGGGTGGACGCTTAGTGTAGTACCTGGGGTTTCGTTAGGGTAGCACCTGGGACTTCGTTAGGGTAGCACTTGGGGCTTCGTTAGGGTAGCACCTGGGGCTTCGTTAGGGTAGCACCTGGGACTTCGTTAGGGTAGCACCTGGGGCTTCGTTAGGGTAGCACCTGGGGCTTCGTTAGGGTAGCACCTGGGGTTTCGTTAGGGTAGCACCTGGGACTTCGTTAGGGTAGCACTTGGGGCTTCGTTAGGGTAGCACCTGGGGCTTCGTTAGGGTAGCACCTGGGACTTCGTTAGGGTAGCACCTGGGGCTTCGTTAGGGTAGCACCTGGGGCTTCGTTAGGGTAGCACCTGGGGCTTCGTTAGGGTAGCACCTGGGGCTTCGTTTGGGTAGCACCTGGGGCTTCGTTTGGGTAGCACCTGGGGCTTCGTTTGGGTAGCACCTGGGGCTTCGTTTGGGTAGCACCTGGGGCTTCGTTTGGGTAGCACCTGGGGCTTCGTTTGGGTAGCACCTGGGGCTTCGTTAGGGTAGCACCTGGGGCTTCGTTAGGGTAGCACCTGGGGCTTCGATAGAGTAGCACCTGGGGCTTCATTAGGGTAGCACCTGGGGTTTCGTTAGGACATGTAATGTAGAAGGGAGAGGGCTGCTTAGGAATAGGTAGAATGGAATGGTTAGAGAAATATAAAAGAATGGTACTAGAAAATTATTCTGGTTTAGTTACCCAAGAAAACTAATCAATATGGCTTATTTCCAATGAAGTCGAATATCTTCCACAGGATGCGACCTACAAAGACAACTAATGCTGCAATGGTAACAAAAACAATGCATTCAAGGAAACGTGCTCAGGGATTGAGCCTGACGCCATCGATTGTGAGCCCAAGGTTCTACCGCTAAGAATTGATGAGAATAGAAGATAGAGCTTAATGAGGATGGCGATTTAGTTTATGATAAGATTTGGTCGTATTTATAACTCGGAGAAATAGCCACTCAGGGTAACCCAAGAAAGTCAGTGCGTCATCGAGGACTGTCTTATTTCCATTGTGGTCCTTCAATCTTGTCCCCCAGGATGCCACCCACACCAGTCCACTAAAACCCAGGTACCTACTTGCTGCTAGGTGAACAGTGGCAGCAGGTGTAAGGAAACAAGCCCAAAGTTTCCAGCCATGTGTGATAAATGGTTTAAAACCGATAAGTTGAAGATTGAGACACTTATGCAACATATGCGAATCTTTCTTGAAGAAACGTTTCGCCACACAGTGGCTTCATCAGTCCAATACAAAGCAGAAAGGTGTAAGGAGAGGAGGAGTTTGAGGTAATCAGTCTCTCAGCCTGGAGTCGATGTGTTCAGTCCATCAATCTTGTAGAATGTACAGCATAGGGCCGTAGACGTGGCTTATATACTGTAGTGAGGTGAGGTGAAGCAGGTGGAGGCGGGGTCATAGTGGTACCATCCACTAGTCGAAGTAGGTCTTCGTCCAAAGGTTGAACAAGTGTTGAAGAATTCTTTGTAACAAGATCCCATGATGCTGCTGTGTCTGACAGATGTAATAAATGGTTTAAAACCGACAAGTTGATGATTGAGACACTTTCGCAACATATGCGGCCCTATGCTGTATTTTCTACAAGATTGATGGACTGAATACATCGACTCCAGACTTAGGGACTGATTACCTCATACACCCCTCCTTACACCTTTCTGATTTGTACTGGACTGATGAAGCCACTGTGTGGCGATACGTTTCTTCAATAAAGATTCGCATATGTTGCATAAGCATTTCCACCCTTGTGGAGAAAGAAAAAATACTGCAGTAGGACTACTGGCCCATACTAGGCAGATCTTTCTCAAACCCTCTAACAAAAATATTTGCCAAACCGATTTTCTGAAAACTCCAGAAATCTTGCACAAAATGTGAAGGAACATTGTTAAGGATGCCAGAGGGAGTGTTCGTTCAACAGTGTCATCCATCGCAATACCTGTGGACACCTTCTGCTCTCCCAGACTCCCAAACAAGTCATCAGGGAACGAAACCAGTGTAGTAGACGTCGTCTAGGATCATCACTCATACCCACCACAAACACTGTATCTCCACAAACAGGAACCTTCATGATTACTGGAATTCTCACCTAAGGCATTTTACACGGTCATCACTTTGCACCGATATATATATATATATATATATATATATATATATATATATATCTATATATATATATATATATATATATATATATATCGTGTATATCGTGCCGAATAGGTAAAACTGGTCATTCAGCAAGAACTCATTTAAAATTAAGTCGTTTCTAAAATTTTCTCTTTTACATTTAAAGATATATTTTTTCGTTTACGTTAATATAAAAATTAATGATTTTGTACTAAAACAACCTTAGGAAACTTACCTAACCATTTAATTTAGCCTAACTCAACTAAATGTATTTGATGCAAGTTTACAGTAATTTAATTACAATTAAATTTTTTTTTGTTTAGATTTAGAAGGATTTGTGCAAAATTATTGCATACACAAATTTTCACTTGCTCTATTCGGCAAGAAGTGCATTGCTATTTAACCCAAAATCGCGTTTTACTTAGTCGGCATTTTCTTAGGAATACCGATTAATATTTTTAGGTATACCCTTTATGATTTTTAGGAAATCTGTTAATAATTTTAATCATCCTTACCATTATCTTAGGAATGTTCGGTATATTTAAATCATTCCTCAGTTTCTTAGGCATGTTTACTATTTTCTTGGAGATCTTCATCACCCATTACTTTCTTAAACTGGATTTATTTTCACTTCCTGTCTCTAACATCCAGCATACACTTTATCCAGTTTTGATATTTTTCCTTCTAATTCAGTAGATCACTCGTGTATGTAGTTTAATTACTTCCGTGTGTGTGTGTGTGTGTGTGTGTGTGTGTGTGTGTGTGTGTGTGTGTGTGTGTGTGTGTGTGTGTGTGTGTGTGTGTGTGCTCGCGCGCACTCACCTGCTCACCAAATTGTGATTTCAAGGGTCGAGTCATAGCTCCTTTTCACTGGTCGCTGCTAGGTCCTGTGTGTGTGTGTAACAGAGAGAGAGAGAGAGAGAGAGAGAGAGAGAGAGAGAGAGAGAGAGAAATTACCTATTTATACTTAAAACTCAGATAAGATTTTGAAATTTTTTGATGTCATTTATCTATTTAACACAATAACTGTTTTCCACAATGTAAGCATTGAAATTCCCTTTATCAAGGTCCCAAGATGTTACTGTGTTTGAAAGATATGTAGAAAATCGACAAGTGGAAGGAGAGACTAACCTAACAAAACCAACCACCACTAAATCAGCCACACTCTGAAGAGCAATCTTCGCTGACTCCGTGAGCAAACAGAGCAAAACGATTCACGATACGACCGCTGGTTTCACAGTATCCCTTGTCAACACTAGATATTTCCCACGCAGTTTAGAGTTACGAGTAAACACTAGAATTATACTGGATGTAAATTAAGTCCTTCAGGCGCTCTTCGGAGTTGTCCTAAAAAATATCTCGCGGAAACAGATTATTAGCTTTAAGGGGTGGGCGAAAGGTCTAGGAGTGATTAAAAAGGAAAATTGAAAATTAAGGGAAAAAATATTTTCTTACCGAAAAATAGTGTATAATTCTGGAAACATGTTGATGTAATTAGCTTGTTTCTATCATATTTCTAAGTATGTTTTTCCAAACGTGTAATTTTTTTCTTCTTGCAGTGATCAAAAAGACGTGATGGTAATATTTTTTTTTACTCCAAAAAATTGCCAATTTTTATGATTGTTTTATTCTAAATACACTACATTACAACTTCTCCGAGGACTTCATTCAAGTGCAAACTAAAACGTTGTGCAGTTTTAAAAATAGGTTAGATAAATACATGAGTGGGTGTGGGTGGGTGTGAGTTGAACCTGACTAGCTTGTGCTGCTGGGTCTGGTGCAGTGCTCCAACCTTGAGTGGAGGTGACCAGACTGGGTTGGTCATTGGGCTAATCCGGGGGGGGGAGGACATGGACCTGCTCCGCATGGGTCAGTAGGCCTGTTGCAGTGTTCCTTCTTTCTTATGTTCTTGTGTTCTTATAACAGCTCAGTCACCTGTGGGTTGTCAACATGTGTTGTGTGGTGCAACATACTGAAATATGGCGCGCCATCACCGTAGAGTTTTACAGAAAACGTAATATATGTATAACTCAGGAATAAATTATTGACATTATTTTCCATTTTTGACGAAAAGTATTAATAGATGTATCATGATTTTTGCACACGCTATTGAGTAATGATGGTTCTACTAGCATGCACAGGGGATTTGTGATATTTTTTTCCGCTTTGCTTTTATTTTTTTCTCTCAAAAAAGTCCTTTAAAAAAAATTCCTTTTTTTATGCAATCTATTAACATTTTCGCTCAAACGACGTTGGTACCAAGATAATCTATCCCTTATCTTTCATCTGATGTTAACTAGATCATGTACGTCTTACCAGTTTTTTAGATAAGAGAGTTTTATGCCCTATAGAATAGGGCACTATTTTTTTTCTATCTTTTATGGCAAAAAGTCACTACAGTGTGTAGGCTTCAAATGCTGCTTAAATCACATTAAAATTTTCATTGAAATTGAACCCAAAATAAAAATAAAATAATGATTCCGTTTGCAACCATCAGCATCCAATGATATTAAAAAAGACTCAAAAAAAGGGTAAAGTTTTTTCAAAGAAATCTAAGTAACTGAAAATGAATTTCGTCGAGCTCAGTCTAAGTGTTCTAATATGTTAGCTTTAGCTTTAATTTTCATGTACTCAGAATTAATCAAACCACGGAACGGGTGGGGATTGAACTCATGGCAATTAAGTCGTGAAACTACTGGCCAGTGAGTTTTACGACTCACTTGACACGAGTTCTATCCCCACCCGTGCCACACTTTGTTTGCAATCGTGTTGTTACAAGTTCGTGAGTCCTCTAGATTCAGTGAGAGATTCGGAATTAATTAGTTGAGTGAGAGACCAAAATCTCCAGCTGTGGGTCATCATGTGACTAAGACCCGCGTCAGGAAACACTTGTCCTGTTTTCTGACTAATCTAATCTAGCTTCTGTGCTAGTCACGACTTTCTTTACAAATTTTAGCCATAAATTTTGAGAATTTCCTTCCTACCTAATACTACAATTGGAACAAATGAACTGATGTTATTTCTGAGCCCAAAGGTGTGGCTACAGTATACTTAAATCTGAATCGACTTCCGATAGTAAGTGGCGTCACAAACGTGAATTTCAGTACATAAATAGGAGAGAGAATCTTAAGATATTTTGGTCCTTCTCGCAGTATTAACTGGTCACACATAAGCGTAAAGGTAAAGGAACTTCTGTGTGACCACTTAATGGTCGAAATTGGACCGAAATGTTGTCATACGTTTCGTCTATGTGATGGTTATTTGTGTTTTGCTCCAGTTACGGTATTTTTCAGGTAATGAGCTAGAATTTAGTACTTACATGTTGCCTGGAGTCTACCTGGAGGGCTATTCCGGGGATCAACGCCCCCGCTGCCCGGTCCACTATCAGGCCTCCTGGTGGATCAGGACCTGATGAACCAGGCTGTTACTGCTGGCCGCACGTAGTCCAATGTACGAACCACAGCCCGACTGATCCGCCACCGACTTTAAGTATCTGTCCCGCTGAATTCGGACTTTTTTATGAACCCACTTTCAAGTGTACTCACCTATTTGTGATCACCTATTTGTGGTTGCAGGGGTCGATTCATAGCTCCTGGTCTCGCCTCTTTACTGATTGCTACTAGATCCTCTCTCTCCCTGCTCCATGAGCTTTATTATACCTCGTCTTAAAACTATGTATGGTTCCTGCCTCCACTACGTCACTTGCCAGACTATTTCACTCCCTGACAACTCTATGACTAAAGAGATACTTCCTAACATCCTTTTGACTCCCTTTGACTCATCTGAGTCTTCAATTACTAATTGTGACCCCTTGTTTCTGTGTCCCATCTCTAGAACATCCTGTCTGTCCACCTTGTCTATTCCTCGCCGTATTTTGAATGTCGTTATCATGTCTCCCCTAACCCTCCTGTTCTCCAGTGTCGTCAGGCCGATTTCCCTTAACCTTTCTTCGTAGGACATTCCCCTTAGCTCTGAAACTAGTCTTGTTGAAAACCTTTGCACTTTCTCTAATTTCTTAACGTGCTTGACCAGGTGTGGTTTCCAAACTGGTGCATACTCCAGTATGGGCCTGACGTACACGGTGTACAGAGTCTTAAACGATTCCTTACTGACGTATCAGAACGCTATTCTCAGGTTTACCAGGCGCCCATATGCTGCAGCAGTTATTTGGTTGATGTGCACCTCAGGATATGTGCTCGGATTTCCTTGAGTGAGGTTTACAGTCTTTGGTCACCTAGCCTATACTTTGTGGTCTTCTTTGCCCTTCCCCGATCTTCATGATTTTACATTTGACGGGGTTAATTCAAAAAGCCAGTTGCTGTACCAGGCTTGCAGCCTGTCCACGTCTGTGCAGTCCTGCCTGATCTTCATCCGATTTATTTCTCCTCATTAATTTCACATCATCAGCAAACAGGGACACTTCTGAGTCTACCCCTTACGTCATGTCATTCACTTATACCAAAAACAGCACTGGTTCTAGGACTGACCCCTGTGGGACCCCCCTCGTCACAGGTGCCCACTGTGATACCTCATTACATACCATGACTCGTTGTTGCCTCCCTGTCAGGTACTCCCTGATCCACTGCAGTGCCCTTCCTGTTATGCGTGCCTGGTCCTCCAGTTTTTGCACTAATCTCTTGTGAGGAACTGTGTCGAAGGCCTTCCTGCTGTCCAAGCAAATGCAATCTATCCACCCCTCTCTCTCGTGTCATACTTCCGTTACCTTGCCATAAAACTCCAGTAGGTTTGTGACACAGAACTTTCCTTCCCTGAATCGTGCTGGTTGTCGTTAATAAGCTTGTTTCGTTCTAGGTGCCCATCACTCTCCTTCTGATAATCTTCCCCATGACTTGTGTGTGTGTGTGTGTGTGTGTGTGTGTGTGTGTGTGTGTGTGTGTGTGTGTGTGTGTGTGTGTGTGTGTGTGTGTGTGTGTGTGTGTGTGTGTGTGTGTGTGTGTGTGTGTGTGAGTGTGTGTGTGTGTGTGTGTGTGTGTGTGTGTGTGTGTGTGTGTGAGAGAGAGAGAGAGAGAGAGAGAGAGAGAGAGAGAGAGAGAGAGAGAAAAAAAAAATATCCTGTGTATTACATGACAAATGCCATTCGTGAGAAAATTACTCCGAATACAATCACGTTGTGCGTGATTGCAAGCTTATCCCCATTTACTGCTAATTATAGAGGGATTGTTAGTGTAGAGAAGCTTACCCTGGATTATACCCGGGTACACAGGCTGTAAGCCTGTGTACCCGGAAAGTTGTATTAACAAAAATAAAATTCACAAATACGTTCACCTTATTAGAATAAGGAGAGAATTGCAAAATTGGCAAATTTATTAGTTAATGAGTTAGAAGAAACAGATAATTATGGCACGAAGGGAAAATAAATACACTATGCTAAGTAAAAAGACAAAATTATACATCCTGTATATGTCTGCTGTATTCCAGCTGTATAGAAACGACCGTTTTTTTTTTACAAAAATTATATGAAAGAATATATATTCTTCAAGGTGACTACACAGACAAGTACTGACAGCGTCTTGCGAGGCGCCACACGCTAACAAAAGAACATCAATAAAATCATTGGTGATGAACGGGGGAAGTTTGACAGGCTGGAGCTTCCGTGGCGCCGCAGTGGAACACTGAACACCCCATCACTTCTTCGACTACGAAAATATAGGAACGCTCTTCCTATTACCCTAAAGTAACACGAATGTAGCAGATATAAAACTCTATAGCATCTTTGGCACTAAGATATTTTATTCACAATAAAGTTGGATTGTGTGTGTCTGTGTTGTCAGAGTCAATAACGTGCAATAACTAATACGGACTCATCAAACGAGAAAAATTGCCTTTTGAGACGCTTGTGCCTGGGTCTTCAGCACATCGCCGTAACAAGTGATGGGGATGTCTCACAGCTTCTTATGTGCTAGTGACTGTTCGGTTATGTTACTACTATTGCTTAATCTCTGTGCCTGTGGTGATAAATTATCCCAACCCATTGCCTTTGGAATATACTGTGTATTTCCCTATTGTGCCGTGAGGATAGATGAGCAGTAATTTTTAAAGTGGAGTGGTAAGCCAGTGGAAGGCCTCGGTCAGATGACCAAAAGCTCCAGCTGCAGGTCATCACATAACTAAGACCCGCGTCAGGAAACACTTGTCCTGTTTCCTGACAAAACTTACCAAACCCAAACAGATAAACGAAAAGATTTACACATTACTGCCACCTAAGATATATCACCAGTATATATGTTAGGATTGTATGCCAGGATTAAGACATTGACAAAAAATATATTAAAATATGAAATATGGATATTTACCATCTTCAAATTACGACAGAAGGCGAATTCTATAAACCAAATATTATCTGGGATGGTTTAGATTAAATGGGACAATATCAGAATTAGAACGGAAATTGAAACCTCACGATTAAAACTGGGCAATTATAATATCTTTACGGTTTCAGCATACAAAAGTTATCCTTTATAGATTAATAAAAAGTTACGATACAGCAGCTGAAACAATTCCCTAACACCTCGCACTTGAGAGAAACCTAATGATGGTGCTTCGTTCCATCCTGGAGCATTGTCAAGTCACAGTGTGGCAAGAAAAGAAGAGATGGCCAGAATATATATAGTACTCGGGAGGGGGCAGGGTAACAAGGGAGAAATAATAGTAACTATAGCAGCAGTATAAGTGGCAATAATAATGGAAGAATTCCTAGCAGAGATAGTGGTAGTATGGTAACAACAGTGATAATAGCAATAAAGAGGCAGTAGCAGTAAAGAGGCAGTAGCAGTATAATTAATGTTAGAGGAAGTGGGAGAATTGATAAGAGAAAGAATTTGCAGCAGCAGTATTGACAAAGGTACAAGAGAGCAAAGGAACAAGGAACACTGGTGATCCGCAGGCCTATACTGGGCAGGATTAGTAATAGCTTAATGAGAAATACTTTCCGAAGTCGGGTATATTAAAGGATTTCAGTACTGAAACCAATCCTAAAGAGGCAGAGAACAACTACAGAGTAAATATCAAAATGGTATATAATACCGACAGGATGGTAGGTATTGTTTCTGACTATAGAACAGAACTCTTCTCCGGGCTGAGGGACTGACAACCTCAGATCTACGACTTCAAGGGTGATGGACTGATTACATCGTCTTCACATCTCTACTGCTCCTGCCTACTTTCTGTACTCGACTGAAGAAGCCTACTGTGAAGGCGAAACGTTTCGGAATAAAGTTGCCTAACTGTTGCCCATGTGTCTTACCTAACAACAAAAACTACAGAGGTCTACTAATCATACCAAGCAAGAAAGGGAAGTAAGAAACATCAGAAACCAGGAAACGGAAAGGAAATTGTGAGGCTTGGCAAAAAGGAGAGAGGGAGAAGCAGAGGTCCGGTGAAATCAAGAGTGTTCTCAAGATTAGAGCATTTGTCAGAGCATTGTGAGGAGCAGGCATTTACTGAAGCAAAGCCAGGACTAAGAGCAATATGAAGCTGGCGAAACGCTTGTAAAATAGAGATTCCGAAATGTTGCACAAGATTCCCAAATGTTGCAAAGATTAATGTTAGGAGCGTTGTGATTAAAGATTAATTCGATAAGACGACATCTTTGAAGGCTAGAAGAAAGGTAGATAGTTAGATAGTTTTAGAAGCTGGCTGATTAGCGAGACTGGCTGTGATCTCTGACCCCTCAAGGAAGGTTATTTGATGTTGGTGAGGGGCTCTTGATTTAGGGAATTGAATCTGTGCTCCGGTTCCCCAAATTAAGCCTGAATGCCTTCCACATCCCCCCCCAGGCGCTGTATAATCCTCCGGGTTTAGCGCTTCCCCCTTGATTATAATAATAATAATGTGATCTCTGACAGAAAATAGTATTTTTGGTGTTGGCAAAGCGAGGTCTTTTGTGCTCTTAAAGACTGTCAGAAGGCGGCACTGGGATGAATAGTATGAGATGGGGTAGAAACAGGAAGCATTAAGGGAGAATTATGAACAAAATTACTGCAAATGGTATTAGTTTGAAGAAAGGCAGTTTTTGTGTCTAGGACGGTGGGTGTTAAGAATTATATAAATGGAAATGTAAGGCAATGAACGGAAGACTTCACAGGAAGATTGAGTTTGGGAGAGAAGGTCATTTTAGCATGAGAATACCGAGAGTTTATGAAATTGGGATTAAAATCAAAGCGAGAGGAGTCGCGAAGAGTGAAGATTACAGAGTTTGGTAACTGAGGATCACGCATGCGGAGGGTACGGAAGAGAGAAAAACGTTTTTCTTGATAGGAGGAGCTGGGTAAGAAAAAATAGTCACTGTATATGCCGTTGTGCATAGACTAACTGTAAACGAAAAAGTGAAATCCTCTCACAGAGGACATGATCATCAAGGAAAGGAAGCAAAGTGTTGGATTCCCAGTCAGCTATGAACTTGATAGGAGGAAAAAGACAGTTTAGTACATCAAGAAATGCTTGGAAGAAATTAATGTGACCCAAATAAATAACAACGTTCATTTAGCTAAACCAAAAAGGAAGGACATACCCCACTAGTAAGAAGCAGAACGGTTTCGAAACACTCCATGTAAAGATTGGCATAAATAGAGAAGAGCGGGAGCCCATAACAGCACCAAAGGCTTGATAAAAAATTGCGTTGAAAGGAAAAATAGAACTTATACAAAGGTGATTAAGATCAAGGAAAACATCATTGGGTATAGAGAGATGAAGCAACCGTTCTTTGTCCTTCATTCTAGAGAAAATCCGAGATCATTAAGAGGAACGTTAGTAAGAGTAGATAAACTTAACAAGACTTTGCATCTTGCGGGTCGAATGTGACCAAACACGGTCGATGTAATTCTGAGACTGTGGTGAATAAGGGGGTAAAAAACAGAAAAGTTAGGCCAGCCATGAGGCAGGAGGATAGGAGACTGAACCTCTTGAGAAATACCAGGTTTAGGGGTTTTAGGAAGATCATAGGCATAAGATAGAGAGGACAGATAACACGGAAACGTTAAACAAGATCAAAATCAATAGAACAGAGACTAAAGAAAGTTCAAAGCTTAAAAGAAAGTTTTTTTGGTGAAATCGAGAGATATGGAAACAGGAGTGTAGTTACTCAAGTCAAAACAATGATTAAGCTTTACGGAGGTTACCCTAGCAGGTGAGGGCAATCACTGACTTGCCTCTGTCAGAAGGAAGGATTTGCAATATCAGTAGTTTATGTAAGAGAAGTAAGCACAAGATGACTCCGACGAGTAAGGCGGTGATTCTGAAGAAGAAAATAATGTTACGTGACAGAAAGAGTCAGGACACTCAGAGCAGATTGGTGAAAGGACTCAGAGGAGGTAACCAGATTATGTAAGCACGAGGACTGAATGAAATGGAGAAGGTAAGACTATAACCTAGTACAAACTGATGTTGGAAGATACAAGACTAGTAACCCATTGAAGGAAAAGTTCGAACCAGGGGCTGGGAGAGAGAAGACTGTGTAATTTATTCTGTAAGGTAGTAAGTTGAGTGTAATTCCGAATTAAGGAGAAGAGTGTCGCACACATAGTGGGAAGGTTGCAGAGATCATCTGGGAGAGAGAAAAATAGTACACGCAGACGGAGGGCGAGGAAAGTATTTATAGAGTGAGACCTAATAGTAAGTATGAGCTGCTGGAGGAGGAGTCGGTCACTCCATACATTCTTCACTACTACGGTACTCTCACCAACGCCAAGACTGAGGGACTAATTACCTCGTCTTGTGTATACAGTTCTAGTCTTATGTCTTTGAATTACATTGATAAAAGTCACTGGATGGCGAAACGTCTACAATGGCTTATTCAGCTTTCCTCGTCTCAGTGTGACTTTCCAATGTTCCTGGTCGGACCGTAGCGTCGTCATGAGGTTCCTCTCCTAACTGTGAGGTTTTAATGAAACGTTAGCATCCTCTTTTCTAAGTATTATTTTAAGAGAACAAATATGAATAACTTATGTCATGGCTAACGTAAGTTATAATAGGTAAAGTTTGTCAGGAAACAAGGTAAGTGTTTCCTGACAAATGTGAGGGACATTTAATAATCCTGGTAAGGTACACAGTATATTATAGACTGGATTATACACCATAACTATCAATCCCATCCCTCCCCCTCCTCTTCCACAATTAAATCCTAACTTATATAATTACTCCTTACCACTATTCAGGAAATTGGAGCATCCACCACACAGTATGGGCAGTGTAACAAAATTTACATTGTAAAACTCGAGACTTATCACGGGTTTGAACCCATGGTAAGTTAACCACTAACTCGTAGGCCAGTGCGTTAACCACTCGGCCAGCTGGCTCTATGGTGTATAGAAATATACCTAGTTGGATGAATTAGTTGGATGAATTAGGGCAAGCTGGCCTGTGAGTTTTAGGTCTCGCTTGCCATAGGTTCAATCTCCACACGTTCCCTGATTTGTTCGCAATCGTGTTATGATTCGTGAGGCACGAGAGAGACAGGTACGATAATTTTTAAACATAAAACTTTCTACAACATGAATAACACTAACCATACTTATGTTCTACACTAAAACACTAAGATAACAGCTATTAGCAAAATCCTAAAATAGTCAACTGGGAACCAGATTTGAAAACGAGGAATATATCTTGATTGAGTACTCACCGCCACCTCTAACACCCATGATTATAACCATATTTCTTGATGTGGTGGACCTGTAAGGCAGAAGGTCTCGATCAGATGACCAAAAGCTCCAGTAGTGGGTTATCATATGATTAAGACCCGCGTCAGGAAACACTTCTGTTTCCTGACAGATCTAACACCTACATTTATAAAGCTGGCAATAATGATATTTAAACTACATTAGCCCATTTACTAAAACATGTGACACAGCTGGAGGACAAACCATTCTTCCTTCTGTTACTATTACTACTACTTAGTGCTCTGCTTCCCCCTATGTAGAGTCTTCTCTCGTGATCATTATGTATTCATGGTGATGGTCACAGACTGGGCCGACGGGGCGCTGATCCCCGAAACCGTCTCCAGGTATACTTCAGGTATACCTAAACTTCTTCGATGAAGGTATCTCAAGAAAATGTATTCGACAACATTTATCTCCAATGTGTGCTTGCGTGTGCGTGCTGAAAGACCTAGGTTCGATTTCTGCTCTAGTCCAGACGTACGGAAAGGTATACGTGCATCCACTAGCCTAGCTCAACAGTATCAATGGGCTAGTTAGCCGTTTTGGGTCGCATACTGGGAATGGGTACCAGCAGAGATAAGTCACATTGCTAGTAATTCTTGAATTATTCTTAGTTAATAACCCAAGAATAATTCAGCTGATGCTCTGTCCCTGACAGATAAATGAATACATGCAATAATATCACAGTAAACAGGTGATAATCAAAATATACAAAAAACCACTGTGAATAATAGTGAAATTCAAAGCGCTTTCGTGATTTCTCACGTTATCAAGGACCTGTGATTATGTGAGGAATCACGCAAGCGCTTGGAATTTTACCATTTTTTTCACAGTGGTTGTTTTTCAAATGAATACACGAATTCCTCTGATGGAGAAAGCCACTTTGTGTGTTGAGATGTGTCTGGACTGTGTCTGGGATGTGCCTGGGCTGACTGGCGCCTCACACACCACCACACGACATGGTGTTGCCTCATTACACGACCGTAAAACGTCGGGTTTATGAGGGAGAAGATTTATAGTGGGAAATTATATGCCATTCTTCCGCATATCGCATTGTCATACCAAGGATACACAATCTTGTCCCATTGTTCACTGCCTCGGGAAATATGACTCTCTTTCTCACTTGCAACAATTTGTAGCCCTCGTAGTTCTGAATGTCATGTGTACCAACGCTAATACGCACGCCTGAAGACCGTATTTGTCTTATGCAGCACGGATATTTATTAATATTTTCTTTGGAGTTCCACTCGAAATATATTATACATACTTCTAGGTGGCTATGAATTTAGGAGACATATGTTGGAATTTCCTAGATAGTAGGCTGGTAGACAGCAACCACCCAGGGAGGTACTACCGTCCTGTGGTAGTAGGTTGGTAGACAACAACTACCCAGGGAGGTACTACCGTCCTGTGGTAGTAGGTTGGTAGACAACAACCACCCAGGGAGGCACTACGTATTGTAGGCTGGTAGACAGCAACAGCCAAGGGAAGCACTACCGTCCTGTGGTAGTAGGTTGGTAGACAGCAACCACCCAGGGAGGTACTACCGTCCTGTGGTAGTAGGTTGGTAGACATCAACAGCCCAGGGAAGCACTACCGTCCTGTGGTAGTAGGTTGGTAGACAGCAACCACCCAGGGAGGTACTATCGTCCTGTGGTAGTAGGTTGGTAGACAGCAACCACCCAGGGAGGCACTACCGTCCTGTGATTGTAGGCTGGTAGACAGCAACAGCCCAGGGAAGCACTACCGTCCTGTGGTAGTAGGTTGGTAGACAGCAACCACCCAGGGAGGTACTACCGTTCTGTGGTAGTAGGCTGGTAGACAGCAACAGCTCAGGGAGGTACTACCGTCCTGTGGTAGTAGGTTGGTAGACAGCAACCACCCAGGGAGGTACTACCGTCCTGTGGTTGTAGGTTGGTAGACAGCAATCGCCCAGGGAGGTACTACCGTCCTGTGGTAGTAGGTTGGTAGACAGCAACCACCCAGGGAGGTACTACCGTCCTGTGGTAATAAGTTGGTAGACAGCACCCACCCAGGGAGGTACGACCGTCCCGTGGTAGTACGTTGGTAGACAGCAACCACCCAGGGAGGTACTACCTTTCCATGGTATTAAATTGGTAGACAGCAACCACCCAGAGGTACTACCGTCCTGTGGTAGTAGGTTGGTAGACAGCAACTACCCAGGGAGGTACTACCGTCCTGTGGTACTAGGTTGGTAGACAACCACCCAGGGAGGTACTACCGTCCTGTGGTAGTAGGTTGGTAGACAGCAACCACCCAGGGAGGTACTACCGTCCTGTGGTTGTAGGCTGGTAGACAGCAACAGCTCAGGGAGGTACTACCGTCCTGTGCTGGTAGGTTGGTAGACAGCAACCACCCAGGGAGGTACTACCGTCCTGTGGTAGTAGGTTGGTAGACAGCAATCGCCCAGGGAGGTACTACCGTCCTGTGATAGTAGGTTGGTAGACAGCAACCACCCAGGGAGGTACTACCGTCCTGTGGTAGTACGTTGGTAGACAGCACCCACCCAGGGAGGTACGACCGTCCCGTGGTAATACGTTGGTAGACAGCAACCAGACCAGGGAGATACTACCGTCCCGTGGTATTAAGTTGGTAGACAGCAACCACCCAGAGGTACTACCGTCCTGTGGTAGTAGGTTGGTAGACAGCAACCACCCAGGGAGGTACTACCGTCCTGTGGTAGTAGGTTGGTAGACAGCAACCACCCAGGGAGGTACTACCGTCCTGTGGCAGTAGGTTGGTAGACAGCAACCACCCATGGAGGTACTACCGTCCTGTGGTAGTAGGTTGGTAGACAGCAACCACCCAGAGAGGTACTACCGTCCTGTGGTAGTAGGCTGGTAGACAGCAGCCACCCACGGAGGTACTACCGTCCTGTGGTAGTAGTTTGGTAGACAGCAACCACCCAGGGAGGTACTACCGTCCTGTGGTAGTAGGTTGGTAGACAGCAACCACCCAGGGAGGCACTACCATCCTGTGGTTGTAGGCTGGTAGACAGCAACCACCCAGGGAGGTACTACCGTCCTGTGGTAGTAGGCTGGTAGACAGCAACAGCTCAGGGAGGTAATACCGTCCTGTGGTAGTAGGTTGGTAGACAGCAACCACCCAGGGAGGTACTACTGTCCTGTGGTTGTAGGCTGGTAGACAGCAACAGCTCAGGGAGGTACTACCGTCCTGTGCTGGTAGGTTGGTAGACAGCAACCACCCAGGGAGGTACTACCGTCCTGTGGTAGTAGGTTGGTAGACAGCAATCGCCCAGGGAGGTACTACCGTCCTGTGATAGTAGGTTGGTAGACAGCAACCACCCAGGGAGGTACTACCGTCCTGTGGTAGTACGTTGGTAGACAGCACCCACCCAGGGAGGTACGACCGTCCCGTGGTAGTACGTTGGTAGACAGCAACCAGACCAGGGAGGTACTACCGTCCTGTGGTAGTAGGTTGGTAGACAGCAACTACCCAGGGAGGTACTACCGTCCTGTGGTAGTAGGTTGGTAGACAACAACCACCCAAGGAGGTACTACCGTCCTGTGGTAGTAGGTTGGTAGACACCAACCACCCAGGGAGGTACTACCGTCCTGTGGCAGTAGGTTGGTAGACAGCAACTACCCAGGGAGGTACTACCGTCCTGTGGTAGTAGGTTGGTAGACAACAACCACCCAGGGAGGTACTACCGTCCTGTGGTAGTAGGTTGGTAGACAACAACCACCCAGGGAGGTACTACCATCCTGCCAAGTGAGTGTAAAACGCGAACCTGTAATTGTTTTACATGATGGTAGGATTGCTGGTGTCTTTTTTCTGTATAATAAAAACACGGGATAACCGGTATATTATGTTAATTCTATATACTCTTGGGTCACAATATACATGCATATATGTATATATATACATGCCCAACTGAATTTTCTTTTCTTAATAGTTCTTGTTCTTATTTATTTCCTCTTATCTCCATGGGGAAGTGGAACAGAATTCTTCCTCCGTAAGCTATGCGTGTTGTAAGAGGCGACTAAAATGCCGGGAACAAGGGACTAGTAACCCCTTCTCCTGTACAAATTACTAAATTTAAAAAGAAAATTTTCGTTTTTTCTCTCTTTAGGTCACCCTGCCTCGGTGGGATACGGCCGGTGTTTGAAAAACAAAAACTTAGAATTTTAAATTAATAATAGACTTTAAACAATCTTTGATACCTTGGAAACAATTTTGAGAGGACACGCTTGCAAAAATATATCGAAGTGATTTTTTCTTGATCTAATATTAAATAAATGTAAACTGACCTATGATATATAGCAGAATTTTGAAAAAAAGTGTGTAGTCACCTGTATGTGGTTGTAGGGGTCGAGTCATAGCTCCTGGCCCCGCCTCTTCACTTGTGGCTACTTGGTCCACTTTCTCCCTGCTCCATGAGATTCATCATACCTCCTCTTAAAGCTATGTATGGATCATGCCTCCAATACATCACTCATCAGACTGTTCCACATCCTGATAGCAGCTGTCAGAGGAACTTGTCGATAAAGGAGGCCTGGTCACAGACCGGGCCGCGGGGGCGTTGACCCCCGGAACTCTCTCCAGGTAAACTCCAGGTAAACACGTCGCCTTTGTGTGTTTACCATCTACTGCTGATAAAAACTATTTCCGCGTGTCATTCTATCGATCATTAGTACTAGTAAATAAGGTCTCTAAAGACGCATTGTCCACTGCATGATTTCCACTGATTTACTCTTAAAAATTAACGACTGCATTAAGCAAGGATTTTTTTTCAGTGGAACTCTATTGGCTTCTTGTACTAGGAGATAAAACACTGAGTGTGAGTGTGTGTGTGTGTGTGTGTGTGTGTGTGTGCGTGTGTGTGTGTGTGTGTGTGTGTCTGTGTCTGTGTGCGTGTGTGTGTGTGTGTGTGTGTGTGTGTGTGTGTGTGTGTGTGTGTGTGTGTGTGTGTGTGTGTGTGTGTGTCTGTGTCTGTGTCTGTGTGCGTGTGTGTGTGTGTGTGTGTGTGTATGTTTTGTATCTCGCTCAGATGCTCTTATAGTCACCTAGGCATTATACTCTCACGTATTTGCTGTTGCAGTAGTCGAGTTCCAGCTCCTGGCCCTATCTCTTTACTATACATTAACAGATTAATGCCCATCTAGCTGTGTGACTATCATAATTAACAAAGTAATATATGGATTTTGCTTCCGTAATTCTTCATTTAGTTCCTTCCTCTTGCTGTCCAGTGAAGCTGAAGAAATATTTCCTGACAGCTTTGTGACTCGTCTGTGTCATTAACTTCCATCTGTTCACTCTTACACGAGATCCTCGCCTTTCCACCAGCCTATTGGCTTGGTAACGCTCTCTCTTCACACACTAAGTGTTCATGTTCGATCCCCAACACGGGTGGAAACGTTGGACATGTTTCCTTACACTTGCTGTCACTTCACCCAGCAATAAGTAGGTATCTGGGTGTTAATCGACTGTTGTGGGTCGCATCCTGGGGGACAAGATTGAAGGACAATGGAAATAAGACAGGCAATCCTCGATGACCCACTGACTTTCTTAGGATATTCTAGGTGGCTAACACTTCGGCTTAATAATCCGAACAAATCTTAACTCATTCCAGTTCACCTTTACGTTTTGTCTTCACATTTTGTAAATCGATGTTATGTCTTTCCTACGGCGTGTGGTCACTTCTCCGGCCAAATGCTGAACTTTCTACATGAGTGATGGACTGAACACATCGATTCCAGACTGAGGGACTGTTTACCTCAAACTCCTCCTCTCCTTACCCATTTCTGCTTCGTATTGGACTGATGAAGCCACTGTGTGGCGAAACGTTTCCTCAATAAAGATTCCTGTATGTTGCGTAAGTGTCTCAATCTTCAACTTGTCGGTTCTGAAAACCATTTATCAAACACAAGTATCAATTTATGCATGTACATGTGTAAACATCTATAAATATGCTGTGTGTGTACGCATACGTTTACCTCTGTACACTTTTTACACTTCTAGAAGTAAGAACCAGATGTGAATGTGGGGGAGGTGCTTGTTCCACATCCTGAGAACTCTGTAACTGAAGAAGTACTTCCTAACACCCTTATGACTCATCTGAGTTTTTTAACTTCCAGTTGTGTCCCGTTGTGCCTTTGTTCTATCTCTGAAACATTGTGTCACTATTCACCGTGAGTTCAAGCCCCGTCCCACGGGTGGGGCTTGAACTTGCGGTGTCAGCCACTTGGGCCAGCTCGCCCAGTGATATGACACGTTTGCAATCGTGTCATTATAATTTCCCAAGTCTTGAGCAGCTAGTATTAATGGATCCTGACAGAAATATTAAATCAAGTGGGGATATTCCATAGTCATTCTCTTGTATACAAGACAATGAATAGAGAAATTTTAACTATTCCAAATGGAAAATAATTCAGTTCTATCCTGTAAGAAATTAATCTGCAACTCTAAAAATAAGAGAGAATAGAAGGCTTCAGGACACTATTTTAAGAGCAAATGGTTTCCACAACAGTTGAAGAATGATAGACGTGTGCGACATTCGGAAATCTTTACTAGGGAGACGTTTCGCCAGCCAGTAAAAGTGTACGGAAAATAACAATGCAAGATAAGTATTAGTTTGAGAAAATCAGTCCCTCAGTTTGGAATCCATGTGTTCAATCCATTGATAAACAGAAGCGTCTGAGGGACTGAATTTCTCATCTGTTATTTTCTGCATTGGACTGAAGAAACCACTGGCAGGCGAAACGTTTCCCAAATAAAAAATCCTAAAAGTTACACAAGTCTCTCTCACTCGCGAGTGAGAGAGAAACAGACAAGCAGAACGAATCCATCCCAAGCTATCCTTGGGAATTTCATCACGTGACTGAAAATTCGTCCAAATGTGATCACATATCCCTCAGCGAGGAAAATATTGAGTGGATTTATTGGAGCGGCCGCGTGCGGCTGACATGGTCTTGCGGCTATGTCTGAGGCAGACAGCTCAACTTTCTGCGAGAATTGTCTTAGGAAACGCTGCTGGGCTTGTGAGGTTGGGGGTTAGAAGGGTGAGGAGAAACTGGGGTGGGGTGAGGAACTGGGGTGGTTGGTATTGTGGTGAACTGGGGTTGGGTTGGTATTGTGGTGAACTGGGGTTGGATTGGTATTGGGGTGAGGAACTGGGGAGGGGTTGGCATTGTGAAGAACTGGGGTGGGGTTGGCACTGTGTTGAGGAACTGGGGTGAGGTTGGCATGGTGGTGAAGAACTGGGGTGGGGTTGGTGGTGGAGTGGGGAGGAGCTGGGGTGGGGTTGGTGGTGGGGTGGGGAGGAACTGGGGTTGGGTTGGTGGTGGGGTGTTGGTGCTGGAGTGGGGTTTGTGAGGTGGGGTTGGTTATGGGGTGGGGAGGAACTGGGAATAGATTGGTGGTGGGGTGGAGGAAGATCTTGGGTTGGGTTAGTGGTGGGGTGAGGAATTGCGATGGGGATGGTGGTGGGGTGAGTAGAAACTGGGGTTGGGATTGTGGTGGTGTGGGGAGGAATTGGGGTGGGGTTGGTGGGGTGGGTTAATGGTGGGGTGGGGAGGAACTGTGGGGGGGTTAATGGTGGGGTGGGGAGGAACTGGGGTTGGGTTGTTGGTGAGCAACTGGGGTGGAGTTGGTTGTGGGGTGAGGAACTGGGGTTGGGTTGGTGTTGGGGTGGGAAAGAACTGGGGTTGGGTTGGTGGTGGGGTGATGAACTGGGGTTGGGTTTGTGGTGCGGTGATGAGGAACTGGGGTTGATGATGGGGTGAGGATGAACTGGGGTTGGTGATGGGGTGAGGAGGAATTGGGGTTGGTGATGGGGTGATGAGGAACTGGGGTTGGGTTGGTGGTGGGGTGATGAACTGGGGTTGGGTTGGTGGTGAGGTGATGAAGTGGGGTTGGGTTGGTGGTGGGGTGATGAACTGGGGTTGGGTTAGTGGTGAGGTGATGAACTGGGGTTGGGTTGGTGGTGGGGTGATGAACTGGGGTTGGGTTAGTGGTGAGGTGATGAACTGGAGTTGGGTTGGTGGTGGGGTGATGGGGAACTGGGGTTGGAGATGAATGGTTCAAAGAACCGATACGTTGTTAAATTAGACACATGTGCAACTCTTGGGTATCTTTATTGAGGAAACGTTTCGCCACACAGTGGCTTCATCAGTCCATACAAAGGATAAACTTGAAGAACAGAGGAGAATGAGGTAATCAGTCCCTCAGCCTAGAGTCGATGTGGTCAGTCCATCAATCTTGAATAGAATACGGCGTATGAGCGGAGAAGCAGCTTATAAACCGTAGACAGGTGAGGGGCAGCAGTCGTAGGTGGTGTCACATTTGTCCAATGTGTAAGTAGGTTGTGCCCAAGGGTTAGGCAAGCGAAGAATTCCCAAGTATTAAGATCCCAAGAAGTTGCAGTGTCTGACAGGATTGTAGATGAATGGTTCAGAGAACCGACATGTTGTTAAATTAGACACATGGATGGACTGACCACATCGACTCAAGGTTGAGGGACTGATTACCTCATTCTCCTCCTGTTCTTCAAGTTTATCCTTTGTATGGACTGATGAAGTCACTGTGTGGCGAAACGTTTCCTCAATAAAGATACCCAAGAGTTGCACATGTGTCTAATTTAACAACTGGGGTTGGGTTGGTGGTGGGGTGAAACTGGGGTCGGGTTGGAGGTGGGGTGATGAGGAACTGGGGTTGGGTTGGTGGTGGGGTGATAAACTGGGGTCGGGTTGGAGGTGGGGTGATGAGGAACTGGGGTTGGGTTGGTGGTGGGGTGATAAACTGGGGTTGGGTTGGTGGTGGGATGGGGAGGAACTGGGATGGGGTAGTGTAGTAGAATGAGGGGGGCGGTTCCAGGAAAAAATTCTCAGGAAAAAAAATTAACAGGAAAACAAGTCATGGGGAAAAAATCACAACCTAAAAAAAATGTGTCTTATTTCCCTAGCCAAAATTGTGACATTCTCTGATTTTTCCACAGTAACTTGGGTTGGAGGTAGTGCATCACAGAACGGTTAGGGCTCGAACCCATTCCCGGGGAGACTTGAAATTCACAGGCCAATGTGATAAACCACTGGATCTAAACCATACCCCACTCCAGCCCGTCGCGTTAGCCACTAGACCACTAGTGGCTAACGCGACGGGCTGGAGTTTTGAGACTATGACCGCGGGTTCAATCCCGGCCGGGGGTATGGTTTATTTGCAATCGTGTCATTACGATTTCTTGAGCCACTGGATCTGCCATGGTTCGAGTCCTGGTGCTACCGTGAACAGGGTGGACACTCGGTGCACAATAAGCTAGCCACTTCGGCGGCAAAATCCCATCTTAAGAACTTTACAAGACTACAGGTTGCAATATTTACTCGCAAAAAAAATTGAACA